>NC_067401.1:298107072-298272072 GCF_016432865.1 Antechinus flavipes | reverse complement strand
CTTTTTTAAATAACTTTTTATTGACAGATAATTTTTTACAGCATTATCCCTTGCACTCATTTCTGTTCCGATTTTCCCCCTCCCTCCCTTTACCCCCTCCCCCAGATGGCAAGCAGTCCTATACATGTTAAATAGGTTACAGTATATCCTAGATACAATAAATGTTTGCAGAACTGAACACATCTCTTGTTGCACAGGGAAAATTGGATTCAGAAGGTAAAAATAACCTGGGAAGAAAAACAAAAATGCAAGCAGTTTGCATTCGTTTCCCAGTGTTCTTTCTTTGGGTGTAGCTGCTTCTGTCCATCCTTGATCAATTGAAACGGAGTTAGGTCTCTTTGTCAAAGAAATCCACTTCCATCAGAATACATCCTCATACAATATCACTGTCGAAGTGTCGAAGCTTTTTTACCTGTACTCTCTATGTAACACTCTGCTTCAAATGTGTTTTTTATAAACAACATAGGATAGGATTCTGGCTTTTAATTCACTTTGCTATCCACTTCCATTTTTCTCTCTCCTTGCACCATTTCCTTTCTCACCAATAATTTTTTTCTTAAAATAATCTTCTTCAATCTGTCTTCCCTTTTTAAAGCCCTTTCCCCCTTTCTTATTCCTTTCCCTTTTTTCTTCCCTATAGGGTCAGACAAGTTTCTATAACAACCTAAGTATATATGATATTCTCTCTTTGAGCCAAATATGATGAGATTAATGGTCAAACAATCATTAGACCCCTCCTTCTCTTTTTTTCAACTGTAATAATTTTGTGCCTCTTTATGTGATATAATTTTCCCTATTTTACCTTTCTTTTCCTCTTCTCCCAGTACAATTCTCTTTCCATTCCTAGTTTCTTTTTTTATGTTTTCACATTAAAGTCACCTTATACCACACCCTCTTAATATATTCTGACAAAGATACAGTTCTCAAGAGTTACACATACCTTTCTGTGTAGGAATGTAAGCAGTTTAACCTTTGAATAACACAGTTTTAAAAATTCACTTTTTACCTTTGTGTGCTTCTCTTGAGTCTTGCATTTGAAGATCAAATTTTTTGTTTAGCTTTTCATTAAAAATAATTGAAAATCCCCTATTTCATTGAGAGTCCACCTTTTCCTTCTTATTTTTGAATGTCCATCTTTTCTCCTGAAAGATAATACTGAACTTTTGAGTTGGAGACCAATTCATATATTCCTTTATGGCTTCCTCTGGAGGTGTTTTGCCTTTAATGTCCTTTTCTGGGTTTTGCTTCTGTTCTTCCCTATTTCCATAGTAGCTATCTATACTCAGAGCTTTTTTTGTTTTTGATTTTTTTGCTCATTTTTAAAAGCTGAGTTCCATTTCTAAGACACAGAGAGATTGTCCTAAGTTTCCTCTACAGGGTGATAAGGGTTTCTTACTGGCCTTTTGAACCATCACAGAGTAGCCAATGCTGCTATATTTCCCTAGATTCCTCACATGGAGCCTCTCTAACCCTGGACTTTCCAGTGCTGCATCTGCACTGCCCCCCCCCTCCCCAATTGAGACAAACTTTCTTGAAGTCCTTCCAAGGTATCTTAGGTGGGAAAATTGTTTCACTCCAAATATTTGTGTGTTCTGTCACTCCAAAATCCATTCACAGATTTGATCTAATGTTGATTCTGAGGGAAGCCAGGAAGATCTCGGGTAAAGTTCTGTCTACATCTCACCATCTGGGCTCTACCCCAGAACTCAAAGTTAAAAACAAATGTTAAACATTCTTTAACATGTAGCTGGAGGAAAATAAAATATTAAATTGAAAAAAAAATACAATTTGATCCGCAAAAAATTTAGCAAGCCAACAAGCATTTCTTAAGTACATCCTGTATCCCAGACTCTGTGCTTTCCCCACTCTTGTCAGTATTCTTCCTAAAATGTAGATATGGTTTCACCACAGCAGGATATGGTAGAACAATCTACTTGTGGGCACTATTTCTCTTATAATGTAGCTTAAAATTTTATTATTTCTGTTGGTTGTCATATCTTTTAAACTTGTAGTACTTGGAGTTAGAAGAGTTAGATTAATATCTATGTTTATTTTTTGCTAGTTATATGAGCCTGGGAAAGAGATTTAACCTTTCTGAGCACAAATTGACTAACTTTTAAAATGGGAATGATTATTCTTCATGAATATATTGTTATGGTGAAGAGCAGGGAAAGTGGTTCAAAGAGACTGAAGGGGTGGTTGTTAAAATTTTAATTTAAAAAAAAATAGGATAAGATTTTATAATAAACAAAAGAAAAGAGTAATAAAAAGATATGATCTACAACTGAGATAATGTAACTGAATAGTTTAAATAGTCTATTGAAAAAATAAAAAATGAAATAACATTGACACTAATAGTAATAATTTCATCTAGAAGCTAAACCAATGAAAATTAATTTTGCTATATCAAGGAGACAACTGTAGAAAACAACTTAGTCAGCAAATATTTGCTGTGACTGGAGAGAGAAGGCTGCTAAAGGCAATACTGGATTAGAATATGAACTGAAAAACCTTTCAGAAAGATCATAGATGATTATGAACACTAATCTCATAAAGCAAAAGATGTTCTAGATGTTAAAATAGTCTGAAAAAAAGCTTTCCAATATAATAAATTAAGCAAAATTATCCCAATGATGTTCTAAGATAAAAATGGAAAGAGACATATAAACAGAATAAAAATGGAAAAGATTTTTACAGGAAATTTCTGGATCATAATCTGTCCTCTTCCTATTTTTCCAGTCTTCTTATACCTTCCTCCACCACCCCCTGCCATCATCACAAATGCAATGATTTAGTGATATCGACTTCCTCACTGTTCCTTACACGGCACTCCATCTCCTAATGCTGGGTATTTTCATTAGCTGTTTTGTTGCCTATGCTTAAAATGATCTCCTTCCTCACCTTCCAAATTTTTTCAACTCCGAATTAAAGTCCTTTTTCCTGTAAGAATTTTTCCCAGTCCTTTTTACTCTTCAAACTTCTCTCTGTGATTACCTCTAATTTATTGTACATCTTTCTTGTTTGTACATAGTTATTTACATGTTATCTTCTCAATTAGATTATGTATCTCCTTGATACAAGGAACTGGTTTTTGTTTTTGGAAATACGGATTGGATCGAGCTCATATAGAGAATATCTGTACTAGAGACAACACAATTCTGAGGGCATTGAGGAACTGACTAAAGGCATGGGAGGAAAAAAAATCTTGAACCTTAGTAATATAACTACTGAGATATATATGTATATATATCTCGGTATGTATATACTCTTTCATCCTTCTTTAGGGTATTAATAATGAAAAAGCAATCTTTCACAAGTGACAATCAACAGTAGACCACATTTTTACCATCTTGTAATTGATTGAAATTTAGAGAATACAAGATCCCATAGTGCTTATTGTTTGTTGATTATAAAATCAACCTTCCCCCCCCAGAAAAAAACCCACCCACAAAACATCCAATTTAGTAGGAGCCTTAGAGGCTCCTTTTACATCAAGTTGTCATCTTCTTCTAAAACATGTAGATTTATAGCTATATCAAAATTTTTCAAGACTCTTTGTAAGGCAGGATAGGAACAACCATTAGGAAAGGCAGAAAACAGGAAGATGTATGCTCACCCAAAGCATTCACTACTCTGAAAGAGACCTAGTGTACAATCCATATTAAAGAGCGTTTCCATTTAGAAGGTTAGGTCTTCCAGATGTTCCTCTTTGCTGATGAATTTTTCTTGGTTGCTTCAAGCTCCTAGGCACTGCAGAGCCTCTTGGAAGAGATCTTCAATCATTCCCATCCACACAGGAAAGAGCAAGATATAGAATAGGTCTACTGTTGAGATTTCAGGCTCTATCTAAATGGATCAGTCAAAAAAAATTTTTAAAAAAATGTTTACAACATGCCTTGTAAAAAACTGGAAAAACAAAGAAAAGCAAAGGTGTGGTACCTGCCCTTAAGGAGTTCACATCCTAATAGAGGAGAAAATATCATCTTAGCTGTCTTTAATGAGCTCGACCCATTATATTTTATCACAGGGTACTGAAAGAACAAGGTTGCCAATAGATGATGGCTGAAAAAATTGCAGGAAAGGATAATATTCTGAGTTCAAAAAAAGGGAAAAGAGTGGAAACTGTAAACTTGATTCTTGGCAAAATTCTTGCATGTATTATTCAAGAAATGACATGAATATTTGTGGAGGGATCATTAAGTATGGCCATGACTTTATCCAAACTTCTTTCTTATCTTTCCTCACAGAAGAGATTAAGAAGCTTTGTTCGGGTTCATTGCTAGCAAAGCTTCCATCTTGTTTAACTACTTATGACCATTTATTAATTGATACTTTAATAAATTACATGTTCATTAGCAGTGATTTTTGTCTAAACTAATGTTTTGACATGGAAAGATTAAAGTAGCCTAGGTAAAATTTCCTTGATTTTACTTTACTTTACTTGCCCTGAAGGGCAAGGACTGAGCTAAGAAAAGAAAGAATATTTATCATTTTGGCCATTTCTGAGACTAGTCCTTTGTATATTTACTAAAATGACCTTGAATCTGGTGAGAGAAGATTTATAAGGAGATGAGTAAATAGCAGATGGAAGGGTTGGGATATTGATGGTATTATCCTTGAGTACACTCTTGGTAGCCTAGAATCCCATACCCAATAACCTACAAGCATTTCAATAAAGAATTTGAAAAAGTCTTTTGTAAATATAAGAACAGGCAGTTTTCAAAGGAAAAAATATCAGTTATCAATATTAAAAAAAATTTAAGTTATCAATATCTAAAGTATTCTAAATCACTAATAATTAGAGAAATACAAATTAAAATGACTTTGAGGTACCACCTGACCCCCATTAGATGACAAAATAAGAATTATAAATGCTGGAGAGACCTTGGGAAAACTAGTACATTAATACTAGTACATTAATACTAAAATACTAAAATAATTCTGGGAAGCAATTTGAAACTACATTCCCAAAGCAATTAACTGTACATATCTTTTTATCTAACAGTACTGCTACTAGATTTGTACCCCAAAGAGATAAAAGAAAAAGGTTTCATAAATAAAAAAAATATTTATAGAAGCTCTTTTTGTCATGGCAAAGATTTGGAAACTGAGGGAATGACGGAAAAGTTATAGTATATGAATGTAATGGAATATTATTGTTCTATAAGAAATAATGAAGGGGATGGTTTCAGAAAAGATTTGAGAAGACTTATAAAAATTGATGCAGAGTGGAGTGAGAAGAACCAGGAAAGTGATTTATAGAGTAATGTCTTTTAAATGCAAACAATTTGGAAGATTTAGAAATTTTGATCAACACAATGAGCAATTATAATTTTAAAAACTTTATAATGAAACATGCTACCTAGAGAACTGATAGATTCAGTGCAGATATAAGTTACTTGTCTTGTGTTTTCTTCTCTTTTCTCAGTTATGGTTAATGAAAAAATTTGGTTTACTTGACTATACATACTTGGTTTCTTTTTGTGAATTCAACAATATTTTATTGACTATAATAGGCTTATTTTTTCTTGCTTTTTCAAAGTGAGAGTTCGGGCAAGTTATAAGAAAGAGAATTCAGAACTGGAAACAAGATTGAATTTTTTTTTTTTTTTTAAAGTTCTTTTGTACTAGTCTTGTGGGCTAGATACTTTAAGGATATTTTGATAGAAAATCAAAAATATTTATAGAAGCTCTTTTTGTCATGGCAAAGATTTGGAAACTGAGGGAATGACTGAAAAGTTATAGTATATGAATGTAATGGAATATTATTGTTCTATAAGAAATAATGAAGGGGATGGTTTCAGAAAAGATTTGAGAAGACTTATAAAAATTGATGCAGAGTGGAGTGAGAAGAACCAGGAAAGTGATTTATAATTTGTTTCATTCATAACTCGTTGAATACTTACACTCAAAGAGCAGTCATTGTCAAAAGTCAATATTAACATGGAGGCAGATACTAGTAGTGTGCCCTGGGAAATCTGTCTAGTGCTGTATAACATTTTAAATCAGTGACTTGGAGAAAGTATAGATGCCATACTTGTCAAATAAATAGATAGCATGAAGCTGTAAAGGATATCTAAATATGTTAAAAGACAAAATTGGATTTAAAAAATATTTTGACAATCTAAAGATAAAGACAATCAGAAAGATGTCTGAGACTTGGTACCTGAAAAGTTGTGCTCCAAGAGTGAATGGATGAATGAATGAAAAAGGGCAATGTCTAGACTGAGGGAAATGAGGGTCCTTAAAAGATCACAGTTAGGACATTTAATTCTTGGTGTCAGTGGTAGAACAGAGGACAGTTAGAGAAAGGTTATCAGGATTGGAGGAGCCTGGAGACCATACCATATGGGCACAGAATGAAAGAATTAGGAATATTTACCTGAGAGAAAAGGAGATTTAGGGTGAACCTAATCACTGTCTTCAGGTATTTATTTGAATGACCATCACATGGAAGAGACTTATTCTGCTTACTCTAGAGGGCCAAAATAGTAACCTAGGCTAGTAATGTCAAAGTCTTATGAGGAGATGAGCAACAGCACTGAAATTATAAAATCTGGCTTCATATAACTTTTTTTGCTTATGTGACTTTAAATAAGTCACTGAAACTTCATGGACTTTAATTTCATCATTTGTAAGTGAAAAGGTTGGGCCAGTTGGCCTTTAAGATCCCTTCCAGCTCTAGATCTCCACTCCCATGAGCAATATGTAAAAGTTTTTTCTCCCTGAGGCAATTGGGATTAAGTGACTTTCCCAAGGTCACACAGCTATAAAAGTTTTTTTTTTTTTTTTTTTTTTTAAACAAACAATTGAAATTATCTGGTAGAGAATGAGTTGCCTTGGGAAGGGGTATGTGCTCCATTACTAGAGGGGCCCAATAGAGGCTGTCAGGGATTCCTGTAATTTTAAGAAACTTGCCTTCATGACTTCCTCACAAATGTTCAGAGGATTGCATGGGATAGTACATGGGAAAGAGATTTTAGGATACTCTATAAGATGTTAGATAGGAATAAGGACCAGGTCTGTGATTTCATTTCAATAGGGGACCATCCAATCAGAAAACTCTCTTGATTAATGCTGGTCAATGTTTTCTATGCAACTCGTAGTCTTCATGAATTGCCTAGATCAATTTGTATGTATATAGTTTGCCCAAGGTCACACAGATATGTGTGTCAAAAGTTGAACATAAAATATACATATTATATGTAATATGCTATATATAAGATAAAATTCATATTAATATAATAAATGCATGATATAAAATAATTTAGTTACATTAGATTATATTTATGTAGGTTATATATAATATATGGAAAAATAAAATTATATATAGTAATATACCAAATATACAAAATAAAATAATATACTATATCACAAATTTTACATAATATAAATATAGCATATTATGTGTGTTATATATGTATACATGTATATATATTTCAATACTTCAGTGGAAATAGCCTCTCATTAATGTGGTCAACTCATGCCTTTTCTCATTGTCTCTAAGTCTTCAAAATGTCCTCTATAGATGATTTCTTCACTATACTGAACACTTTTCTTTACTTCCTTTAATATTTCTAGGATAAACAATAGATCATTTCAGCTGTGTATTTCTTGTGTTTCACTCACCTATATAATCAATCCATCTCCTGTTTTGAAAACATGTCAGTCTCATCTCTATAAATGGTAAGTACATATTGCCAACCACAGACCTTTGGAAGCAACATATTTCGCATCTCTCTCCTACCTCCCATCCCTACAGCATTTCTTCCTGTCTTCAGCTTTTCTGTGTGCTATATCTCAGATCCTGAAAATGTCATGGAATTACCCATCATTTCAAACGTGTATAATTCATCAACCTTATCCTTAACAGGTTTCTTGAATGTAGGGATTGCAGGAAAGAAAGGTGGAGGTAGAGGACGGAGGAGGGAGGGGAAAAGAATTGGATGGCTGCCAAAATGAGTGCTTATTGGGAGACAGAGAAAACTGAAGAGCAAAGACAGATGAAGCGAAGTGGGAGGGGGGTTTTGGGCATGAGGGCTGGACAGGGGAGCTACCTGCTGATTGCCTGCAAAGTTCATGGACCCAACCAGTCAGAAAAGCTGCTAATGAGCCGATGACATTGGAGCAAATAGCAATAGCATATGCTGGCTCCCTACTATTCTTGTATTTTTAGCCCAGCTTGGTTGGAGATGATCGATGTCCAAGGGGAAACTGGGTTGGAAGGAGAGTCCTTTCTCTGTAGAGTGTCAGCAGCCGCTGCCAAGAATCTTCCTACATGTAAATGAATCACCCACCCTGTCAGGGAAAGATTACACACATTATTCCTGAGTTGGCACAGACTATCAGCCAATGTGATACAGTTTGTAATTTTAATTCTCACACATCACCATAAGCTTGCACAACCTGTTATGCATTCAATACTGTGTTACCCTGAGAAATCATCTGCATGCTGACTGCGAGACTCAGATCCTCAAAAGTCAGGAAAATAAAAGCTTGCCCAGTTCTTTGTCTAGTGAGGCAGTACATGGGGATGGAAGGAACACTGGAATGGATGATAGACCTGTATTCAAATATGTCACCTGCTCTTTGTATCACCTTGGACCAGATTTCTCATCTGTAGAATGTAGAATGAAGAATTTGACTTAGTTAACCTCTTGAGTTTCTTCCAGATCCAACAGTGGATGATTCAAGTTCAGTTTGCTCCTTTTTTTTTGACTTTATTTCCCATTTTTCTTTTTCAGAATCCTCTTTTCCCTTTTCAGCATCCTCTCTGACCCACATTCACAAAGAACACCCCTCCTAAGGCATCTGGCTTCCCAGGATTTATACAGTATAGCATCTCACTTAATTTTACTCTTCCTGGATAAGACCAAGGATGCCAGACTTTGCTTAAACTCTGTTTCTCCTCCTGCTGCAACCTTAATCAAATTTTATTTCATTCTTGGAACCCACCATACTGATAATTCAATTCATGCTTAGAATTTGATAGGCTACTTCTTCTGTGTAACATAATTGCACATTGATAGAAGCCTCCTAAAGACAATGCCTTAATCCAGAAGGGTGATGCAAAAATCATAGATCCAGAGTTGGAAGAATTCTTAGAGATCATCTAGTCTAAGTCTTTCATTTTACAGATTAGGCAACTGAGGCTCAGCATAAAATGAGAAAATGAAGTAATTTGCTCACAGCAGAGCCAAGTTTGAACAGAATTCAAACTCTTGTCTGATGATTCTATGTTCAATGTTCTCTCTGATAGAATATCAAGAACATGACCAGTCTGACAGGGAAATATTTCGGACAAGAGGAATCTTGGGCACGCTTCAATTTATAAGCTTAAAAAAAAGGAAAACACCAGACCTGTGATTTCATCAGTGTAGGGAACTTAAGGTGAGGATTCTTTACCAGTACACAGAGACACAATCTCCTTGGCAAGTTACAGTTTTGGAATTGCCTGGAGGCACTTGACAAACCATTCTGTATTTTTGCCAGGGAAAACTCCAAATTTGAAAATATATAAAGCAGTTTGCAAACTCTGAAATGCTATGGAAATGGTGGTGGTGATGGTAGCAATTGTTATTGAGTAGCATGGGACAGTGGATAAAGAACTAGTCTCAAAATCAGGAAGGCCTGGGTTCAAATTCTACTATTGACACATAATGTCACATTGTCTGGATCATCTTGGGCAATTACTTAATTCTGTGTGTGTGTGTGTGTGTGTGTGTGTGTGTGTGTGTGTGTGGTATATATTTAGTCATTTTTCAGTCACACCTGACTCTTAGAGTTTGCAAAGTGCTTTATATATTTTATTTCATTGGATCCTCACAACAGTTATATGGGATGGTTGCTTTCATTTCCATTTTACAGAATATGGAACGATTAAATGACCTGCCTAAGATCACCAAAAGTAAATATCTTGAGGCAGGATTGATTAGGAATTAAATTCTTCCTGTCTTCATATCCAATGTTGTGGCATCTAGCTGCCCATAACTAGAACTCATAATGAGGAAGAACTACCCAGTAATGGATTTTTTAAATCTTGGATGCCTAGGGTCTATTAGTAGCATGGGTCTAGTGGATAAGCAGAGGCAGATGAAAAGGGACGGGACCATAACACTATAGCTACAGAGCAAATCAGAGGATGCCATTAGTTCAAACTGAGAAGTCAGGCTCACATCTGACTCACAGCAAGGATAAATTTCCAGAAGAAAATAGAGGTCAATGGCAAAGAGTTTCATTAAAGTGATCTAGGAAATAATATGATAGGCTGAGCAGTGGATAAAGGGCTGGGCTTAGAAAATTCATTTTCCTGAGGTCAAATTCAGCCTGACACTTTACTAGTTGTGTGATCCTGGACAAGACACTTATCCTTATCTGCCTCTATTTATTCTTCTGTAAAAAAAAGCTGGAGAAAAAAGTGGCAAAATACTCCAGTATCTTTGTTAAAAAACAAACAAACCCTAATGGGATCCCAAAGAGTTGGTCATGACTGAACAATAACAAAGGAAGTAATACTGAGGACTTGGAGCAAAGGAGTCAGGAAAAAGAAATCAGCACCGAAAGAAAATAAGATGAATGGGCTAGAAAGGCTGGCAGGCTGAATTTATGGCTGGGAGGCTGAATTCTATAGGAATAGCATAAAGGGGGCAAATCTTATAATTGGACATTTCCTCAGTTTCCTTAATTGTAAAATGGGTATAATAATAACATTTACCTCCCAGGATTGTTGTGAAGATCAGATGGATATATATATATATATATATATATATATATATATATATATATATATATATATATATATATATATATATATATATATATATACACACACACACACACACACACATACAGAGAGAGAGAGAGAGAGAGAGGAGAGTGTACCCAGTAGAATATCTAGACTGTAATAAATGCTATATAAATGCTTATTCTCTTTTCCTTTGTTTCTTAAAGTCCCAGGACTAAGCATTGTTTGGACTTGAGGTAGCTCTGAATTCTTAGGCAGGATTCAAAAGCCCAAATGATAGAAAATTAAGAAGTAGGTAAAATTGTTTCTCTGAATCCAGCATTCTCTTTTCTTCTGTTAGTACTCTTTTGCTGTTATAGGGAAGGAATCTCAAGAAGGTCATCTTTCTCAGGTAGCAATCCTGTTCTAGAGATTGTTTTCTTTTTCCAGAAAAATGTATAGCCCAAGTCGACTGTCTTTTATAAGTCCTAGAGCATTCTGGATACTCTTTTTTTATGTATGTAAAGGAGAGTTGTCATGTGACAATGATTGTGTATAACCCAGACAGGGTTGGAAAATTGCAGCTTTCCAGAGTTAGCATTCATTGAAGGTTTTATCTCTTCCTTTTGGCAGCCAGGTTATCATGGATAGTCCTGCAGCTTATATTCAAATTTTGCTTAAGACATTAATTAGCTTTGTCATTCTGAGCAAGATATTTAACTTCTCTGTCTCACTTTCTTCATCTGTAAAATGGGGATAATAAGTAGCACGAACTTCCCAGGGTTGTTATAATGCTCAAATGTGATACTATAAATGCTAGCAATTATTATTATTTGCTGTCAAACTTGTGATTTAGCACAAAATAAATGTGCTAAGTGACCTACTATGCCATGGGGAACTTGTTTGGTTCCCTCCTCCCTCCCCAAAGTATTATAAATACATGTCTGCAGTGTTAAGATTTGTCTAGCACAGTAGGAACACATTCATTATCAGAAGGTCGGTCACCAGATGATGAATGTTTTTTGGCCACTGTAGCTAAATGTTAATAAATTGCTCTTTAGGAAGCTTCTGATATCTCTAGTTTTGACTCTGGGATTCCCTGGCCCCAGGGCCTTTTCAGCTCACCTAATCTGATGAACTGGTTTGAGGTAAAGTTTCAAGGTGAACAGTGATTTATCTGTTAGCCTTCCCAGATAAACTTTGTTATTGATTCTGGGTTTTCTGAGCTAGAGCCCAAAAGCCCAAGTAATAAGTAAATTTTAGGTGTTTCCTCAATGATACTGAAGTAACTCTTGTTTGACTATAATTGTTCTTTGGTTGATGTGGGACAGTGGTGTTAAAAGGATCCCTGTGGGATCACATATTGAATTAATTTTTAAATATAATGTTATCTATGTTTTATTATAATAAATATTTCCCAATTACATCTGAATCTGGCTCAGCTCATTAAGGTATACTTTTGCATGCTTATTGGTATATTTGGTATATTTGGCATCTGTAGTGTAGAATACTCCCTCTCTTTTTAAAGAGAATTAGTAAATAGTTTTAGAAAATGTCTTTGGGCACTGAAAATAAGTGACTTAAACAGGACCACACTGCCTAGTACGTGCCAAAGGTAGGACTTGAATGCAGAACTTTCTAACTCCCAGACCAGTTCTCTATCCACTATACTAGGCTGTTGCTACCTCTCTTCCCTTACAATTTTAGAACCATAGATTTAAAGCCAGAAGAAGGATCACTTAGTCCATTCTTGCCATTTTACAGAGGAGGAAACTTTCCCAGAATCACTCAGGTAGTAACAGAGCTGGAATTTGAACCCACCACTTAGCCAGATTGTAAACTCCCTATTCTTATAATGGACAGAGGTGGCTATGAATGTGGACCAAAGATTTTTCAAAAAGGGATAGTTTGCATGAAAATCTCTTACCCCCAAATTGCGAATAGTAAGCTCTGAGCAAGGTCTGATGCATTGTCACTCATAACCAATGGGAATTTATAGGATGTAAAGGGAACTGCTCTTTTATCACTGTCAAGACCAAAACAGGGTGATGGTCTATTTCACATACTATTTGATAAGCTAAAAGAAAAGGATTCTGATGAAGATGAAACACTGTGAGTCATCCTGCTTTCTGGTGAAGAATCTTCTCTGGGAAGCCTTAGTGGGCTTCTCTTCAGGCTGATAGCAGCTGAAAAGATTGGAAATTTGGGATCAGAAGGTTGTGGAATGGGGGGTAGAAGGAGGGAAAGGCCCCTAAAAAAATAAGACTGGGAATAGGCTAGAGTAAGGTTGTGCTTACAGATAGGCTGAAACTGAGCAAGTGAAAATTCTCTAAATACCAGCATTTGGGAAAGATACATAATCAGTACAGACCACATATTCATTACTTGGCTATGAGCTGGCTCCATATCTCTTAGCTTTGCTCTTTACTACCTGTCCTTGAGCAAATTATCTATACCCTTAGTGCTGAAGCGACTCTAAGATTATATTCTGCAGAACATTTGCTAATATGCTATGCAAGAGGGAGTTCCCCAACTGGGAGTTCCCTACACTAGTGAAAACAGACTTCTCCCTTTTTTCTTCCTTCACCAATAAGTAAGAAATTAAATTTGGCCTCTCAGCTACATGTGTGGTTTTCCCAGATATTCTTATTTATAAAGCTGATTAAAATGTAGGGTTTTTTTGGTAATCTTTTGGTTTCTTCTTAGGATCCAATTCATTTCCCTGTTGACATGGCCATCTTTAAGAATAAAGGGTAAATATCAATCACAGTAACCTTTGTGAGAATCATAAATATAACAACACTACTATTAGTACTATTCAATTAAGAAGAGATCCCAACTTTAGGATGTCTTGTGGATTCTGTTCAATGCAAGGAGATCTTTGCCTCTGAAAAGAGAGGTTAAGCTCTTTCTTTTTTTCTCTAACTTTTTATATTTGAGTCTGGGGGAAAATCATTGAAAGTTTAGACATGACTTATATCTAGGGTGGCCCAAGTCGGGGGGATACCTAATTAAGAAAGGTACTCAACATAAAGCTGTGGATCAGTTTTATGACAATTATTTATTTTTTCCATGTAAGAGAAATTCTGAAAACATGAAAGACTCCTAAGCATTCATTGATGAAGTTGTAGAATCCATAAATCTTATTATGCTTTCCTAGGAGGAAATACTTAAAAAGTCAAACAAAAAACATTTTGTGGAACAGTTATTCACCTTTATGCCAGCTCTCTACCACCCAAAAAACTCCCTCAAGGTCCATCTCTTCTGAAAAAGCAGATAGTTTAGGTCTATCCTTCTGTAAGGGTCATAATTTCTTGAGCAGTGAGGTATAGTTACAAAAAACTCCTTTTGCTTCCCAGAAATGCTGACCAAGGAACTCCATACCTCTTGATGAAGCCATTCCTGAAAAGTTCATTCAGGCACCTTTTCCCAGGAGAAGAAATACAAAACAGTAGAGGTAGCCCAACACTTGAGATCTAGTTTCAGGCATGTCTTGGTCAATTTGTGGAATTTTTATCTGTCCCGTAGGAGCAATTGTCTGAACTTCTGGTGTGTTGGAGAGCAGAGTCTCTAATCACAAAAGAGCCCCAGGTTTTCTGCTTTTTCTGACTTGGTGACCAGTCTTCTTTGACAAGTATACTAAAATTACAGATGAGAGATAGGGGAACCTTTGGGGTTGAACAAAAGGCTGAAATCTCAGAGTCAGAAGGGACACTAGGGACTAATACAACAGATACTCCTAAAAGAATCTCTATAACAACATATCCAACAAGTAGTTATCTAAGTTTTGCACAAAGACTTCCAGTGATGAGAAAGCCATCATCTTCCAAAGTAGTGAATTTTACTTTTGTATGACTAATTGCATGTCATCTCTGTCTTTAAACCATTGAGATGAATATTTGTTTAATCTGATTATCACATAATATTTGGTCTGTGCTCCTATTCCCACTAAGATTTTATTTGTTTCCAACTTTGAGTGGTTCCAAAAATACAGCCTTTAATTATAGAGTGCATTTATTGAATGGAATTAAAAACATCAGTACATTAAAATTCCTAACTGTGTGATAACCTATGGCTACTTTTCAATGGTGGCAGCTGAGTCTGTGATGTCATGGGCTTTCATTTTAAACGTTCTCCATAGGACAACTGAACCTAGAAGCCATTTGCAGAGAAGGGTAACCAAGTATCCCTCTGACATCAAAGTTATAAAGAATTTTTTGTGTTTATCTCTACTTCTCCTTTGGTAGAGATGACATCTGCTTCCTGGTTGATCACATTAGGTGACCCAGTGAATAGACTGCCAGTCCTGTAGTCAGGAAAACCTGAATTCAAATCCAACCTCAGTCCAATATATATATTATCTTAGGCAAGTCATTTAATCTCTGATTGCCTCAATTTCCTGAACGGTGATATGGGGATAATAATAGTACCTATCTTCCAGGATTATTGGGAGGATCAGATTAGATAATATTTGTAAAACACTTAGCACAAAGCCAGGTATACAATAATTGTTATATATAAATAGTAGCTGTTATTATTGTTGTTGTTATTGTGCTTTTTATGGTCTGGAGGGGATCTTTGTCAGCACCAGCATTGTTTTGTGCAATTCTTGTGGCTGATGGTTCTTAAAACTCACTTTGCCATCTTGCTGTTCTGGGCTCCTTTTCAGGCTAGCTTCCCAGACTCATTATGTTCTGGAACCGAAATCGATCCATTCTTCATTTTAAATATTTTGTTATAGTAGAATATGGGCCACTAACTGAGGCAGTAGAGAGAGTGCCAGCCCAGGAGTCAGGAAGACTTTTCTTCCTGAGTTCAAATCTGACCTAAGTCTTAGCTGTGTGACCCTATGCAAATCACCCTGCTTGCCTCAGTTTCTTTGTAAAATGAGCTGGAGAAGGAGATGGCAAGCCATTCAAATTTTGTCAAACAAATCTCAAATAGAATCATGAAGAATTGGGCATGATTGAAAATAACCAAGTAACAACATAGTATTGTATTCCATGATCATTTTTGTCAGTTCTTTTATTATTACTCCTCCGAAGTAATGCAAATCACAGGTGTATCCCTTTTTTATGGTATCTTCCTGATGTGAGAGATATCATCTTTCCTGTAGAAAAGATAAACATTTAGATAAACAAGATCTAGGATTCTAAGTTAAATTCCCTGGACTATTAGTTTTTAGATTATCTGTACCTTTTAAAAAAATCTTTCTTCCTCTCTACAATCTTGTGGTACTGTTCTTGTTATCCATAAGCAGAGATAATTGATAATAGTTCAATAAGAACATTTTCTAATTCTTTCATGTTCATTCTGAACTTTGTACTCTGGTCACCATTCCTTTAGAATCAAGCCATGTTTCTAAATTCATATTCTCTTATTAAAGGGGAAAAGTGCTTTAGTGGGTAGGGAAATACTTGGTTTAAGTCTCACTTTTGACACATACTAATTGTGTAATCTTGGGTAAATCAATTAACTTTTCAATGTTTTTAGACAGCTCTCTAAGATTAGAAGGGGCCAACCTGCATTGGTAAATAAAGTTTCCTCAGCTGAGATTATACTATGAAATTAGAGGTCTAGTCTCCATTGCATTCTACACCTACTCTTTCTTCTGCCTTCTCCATATATTAAGAAAAAAATCTGAATAGGTTGGTGATTTTCCTGCATATCCATATTGATCTTTTTAGAGATCACTTGTTAGCAATCAAAAAGATCTTGATAGGTTTGCATCGAGCAGAATTTAATAAAATGAAATTCAATAGAGGTAAATGTAAATTCATATCATGTTTGGGTATAAAAATCAAGGTCACAGGCTAAGATGGGAGATTAATGCTAGGTAGCAGTTATTCTGAAAGAAAGATGTGGGCATTTCAGAGGATGTCAAGCTCAATAGAAAGTAGCCATGTGATGTGGCAACTACAAAACCTAATGTAATCCTCAGTTGCATTAAGAGGGATGCAGCTTCCAGGAATAGGGAGGTGACAGTCTCTCTGTTCTCTGCCCTTGTCAGACCCAATCTGGACTATTGTGTTCACTTTCTGGGAAGCACAGATTAAGAAAGACATCGATGAGCTAGAGAGTGTTCAGAGGAGAAAACCCAGCTTGGTGAAGTGACTTGAGTCCATCTCAAATGAAAATTGTTTGAATTTTCAACCATAGGGAAGAGACTATGAGGGCCTCATGGTGAGGGTGGGGGTGATACTTTGACTGTCTTCAAGTATTGGAAAATCTAGAGTCATATTTTGTGGGTAGCAGAGCAGAACTGGGACTATTTTTTTCCCGCTCTTTCTCTTTCCCCCTTTTCTCCCTGTTTCTTTATTTTTTCTCCCTCCCTCCCTTCCTTCCTTCCTTCTTTCCTCCCTCCCTTCCTTCCTTCCTCCCTCCCTTCCTTCCTTCCTCCCTTCTTTCTTCCTTCCTCTTTCCTTCCCTCCTTCCCTCCCTCATTCCCTCCCTCCCTTCCTTCCTTCCTTTTTCTTTCCAGAAGAAAGGATAATCTAGGCAGCTCAAGTGTTAGTGGAGTAATATTAGAGTATTAAAACCCCACAGCAATCTCAAACAATTTCTTAATTCTGTTCACAATCATGATTATAGGTAAAATTTTAGGGAAAGGTGGTGCTGAAGACAGCAAGTTAATTAGTATTTTCCCTGTTTCCACTAAGAGCAGTGGAAAAATTGCTGTCTCTAGACATAAGAATCTAGTTCTAAATCTCACCCAAGACTGTTATGATCTTAGATAAGTCACTTAACCCTTTTGAGCTTTAGTTTCTCCATCTGTAAAATGAGGAGGGAGTTGTTCATGATAAGTCACTTACACTCCTTGGACCTTGGTTTCCTGAGCTGTAAAATGAGGTTATTGAATTATTCTTTAAATCTCTTATAAACATAGATCTGTGATCCTAAGTGGATATTAACTGCTGCAGTTTCCTTCCTGTGAAAGGTAAAGCTCATTATGTTCATATTTTCTAATTACTGCCTTTCCACCTTTAGTTAGTCGCAATTTTTACAATCTTCTCATTAGTGGTTAATTTCCATGATTGTTTTATTCAGTGGTTTCCTTAAATACTGCTGGGAAGGCTGTCTTTGGCATTTTCAACTTTAATTTCATTCTGCCACCCTTATTAATTTGGAATCCAGGGGTGATTCCAGTCACAGCTTCAATGCCCATTTGTTTCATTGTATTTGGGAGCACAATCTCTTTAAGCTTTTGAAATTCTCTTTGTCTTTATTTCACAGTGCTATAATCATGAGGCAGAATCTTCCTGGGTGTTCTTTCCTCTCCAATTCTTAGGTCAGACTTTAAAAAAAAATACTTGAATTAGCTTTCAAGGGGCTAGGTTAACTTCTATGCTCTGACACTCATTTTTAGAGGAAATTGCAAAGTGTGGTGCCTTTGCAGCATCAAGTGTTCCTAAAAATAACTTTTTTTCGAGAGGGAGAAGAGGATGTTTAAATTAGAGACAGCTCTTGACTAGAAGTTGCCTGTATTTCACTGCTCATTAGCTCCACTGTTAGAGGGTGATTTGGGAAAGGAAAGGAGAAGTAATGCAAAATAGTTCATGTTATGCTTGTTAGATATTTCAGGGAAAAGATTTGGTGAAGGAAGAGACTTAAACTATAGGCTTAACATCAGGTTTTTGAGTTATCCAGAGAGATGGAATGAGGAAAAGTGCTCTGAATTTAGAGCTGGTGTTCAATTCAAAATTCCACAAGTATCTAAATGTTTACTATAAGCCAGCAATTGTCAATCAAGGACAAAAACAAAATGATCCTTTCCTTCAAAGTGATGGTGTAAATAAGATGTCATCAAAAATGACCCTAGGTCTTTGTACATTGAGTAGGTCATAAGGAAGGCAATTGACAGGCAATTAGCCTGAATTACTGTCCAAGTTATTCCCAAGGCAAAACAGGATTATTGTCCTTAAGTAGGCTTTTTGTTCCTTGTTGAATTCCTTGCATTGTCAGAATTATTATGACCCCATAGGTCATAGTTATTGTATCCAATCAGAAGGCTAAGTTATGATGTCAATTCCAGAGATTATTTTTCTCCTATAAAAGAAACTATTTGTACCCCACTTTCTTTCTTCCTTTTTTTTCCCCCAAGGCAATTGGGATTGAGTGACTTGTCTAGGATCACATAGCTAGTAAATACTAAGTGCTTAAGGCTGGATTTGAACTCAGGTCCTCCTGACCTCAGGACCAGTGGTCTATTTACTGTAGCTGCCCCTGTACTCCATTTTCTTGCAGATTCATTAGGAATTGCCTGCCTAATGGCAGCAAGTTCTCTTGGAACTTTGCTGCCTTATGGCATCTTTCCCCTTGTTATAGCTAGTTCATTAGGACCTTGCCCCACCATCTGGCATCTACTCCCTGTTATGGTATCTTTCCCTTTGTTAATCATTAAACTCCCTTTTGGAAATTAGTCTGCTGTCAGCCGCATAATAAAATCTTTGCCTCTTGATTTGTAGGAAGTCTAAGCCTACAAATTATTTTGAGACATCTACTGACACTGGCCTAGAAATCTCAATCCATTTTTGAGATTCAACCTCTGCTCCCCAACATTTGATGGACTGAACAGGAAGAATATTGAAGCCCCACTATATTCTGGGTGGGTTCAGTATTTCTGTACCTCCATGTGACATCAAAAGAGCTTACATTTTAAAAAAGTGTCCATATCTTATACTTTTCAAATCACCTTCATTACCCCTTCAGTCCTTTATAATAGACTATAAAGAGCATTTCAGCAAAACTGACTAATCTATCAACTTATTATATATAATGTTCTATGGGCACAACCTCCAACATTTTCAGGAGCTTATTTTCTGTTGATAATTCCAAATTCTGACAATTACTAGTGTAATGTCCGGGCTAGTTCTCTGGAGGATCTGGGGACCAGCCTTGATCTTAGTGGAGGAGTGAAGTAAGCAGGAGAGCCACCAGAAGGATGGTCAAAGATGGAATGTCTCATTTCCAGTCCTCTCAGGCCTTAAATACCCTATTACAATTACATCATTGCAGCAATCTGATTATGTGTGAACTAGAGAACCATTACATCATCATACTAAGTACTAAGTATATGTATACTAAAGAACCATCATCTCATCAATGTTGTATCAACTTATGTGTTGTAAGTATCCCTGTTTCAAGTATACTTCTCCAGAGTTCCAGCCCTTTACAACTAGTCCTGCGATTCAAATAGATCTGGATAACATAATTGTTAGGATAATATGCAAATCATGCTGCCTCCATGGTGCGTATTGTGCCTCTACTGGACACCATTTATTGATTCTATGTTCCCAATTACTAAGGTATAGGGACCCCAAAATTCTCCCTCACAAGGAACTACCATGCTAGTAAAATAGACAACCCAAAACCAAGAGTAATTCTGCCAAAGATTAAGATCTATTCTTTTGACTACTCTTATCAAATTCTTATTCAAAATACACAGACCATTAGTCTCATTGGATTGTAAGCAATTCGAGGGTAGGGATTGTCTTTTTAAAAAATTATTGTATCTCTAGCACTTAATACTATGCTTGGCACAGAGTAGATATTTAATAAATATTTACTGAATTGAATTAAATATAATTTAGAGTGGGTTAAAGAATTCCTTAAAACTCCCACTTAAATTCCTTATATGTTATCACTGGCTTAAAAATTCATTTTAAGGACTTTGCAAAACAAAATACAGAAACAGTGTGGAAACTGAGACTATAAAATCCACTTCACTCACATTATCCTCTTTCAGTGTCATGCAAATAAAGTTTAGCAAGAACAAACACAAGGACTCTATCTTCTACCCTTCCTGACCCAGATTCCTTCCTTTATTTTCTAGGGAATTAGCTACAATGCATAGAGCAGTGAATTTGGAGTCAGGAAGAACTAAGTTCAGACCCCTTCAATCACTTAGCTGTGTGATCCAAACCTATAGTTTGAGCTCCTTCTTTCACCAAATCTTTTTCCTGAAATAAGTAATAAGCATAATATGAACTGCTTTGTATTGCTCCTCCTTTCCTTTCCCAAACTTTCTAACAGAGGAGCTAAGGAGCAGTGAAATACTTCTAGTTAAGGCAACTTCTAGTTAAGAGCTGTCTCTAATTTAACCTCTCCCAACCTCAGTTTCCTCATCAGTAAAAAGGAGATTAATAAAATAATAGCACCTAACTTGCAGGATTGTTGTGAGGATCATTTTCCATACAACTGTCAAATCGATCTTTAATCAATGTAATCAACTCCAGTGGCTCCCTATTGCCTCCAGGATTAACTATAAAATTCTCTTTCTCTCCCTTTCTCCTCTTTTTCCCTCCTCCCTCTCCCCACCTCCTTTTCTCCCTCCCTCCCTTTCTCTCCCTCTCTGTCATTCTGTCTCTGTGTCTGTTTCTCTTTGTCTCTGTTTCTGTCTTTGTCTCTCTGGCAATCAGTGTTTAGTATGTGACAAGTATCAGGGTCCGAAGTTGAACTCAAGTCCTCCTGACTCCAGGACTATCCACAGCAGCCACCTAGCTGCCTCCCTTTCCCCCCTTCTTATTTTAAATCCCTTTACAATCTTACCTCTTCCTATCTTCCCCAATCTTCATATATTTTAAACCCTTCTGAGTACTCGGCAATCCAGTAACAGTGGGCCTCTTTGGTGTTCCTCAACCTAGATCACTGGCTACCCTATGCCTAGAGTTCCCCCTCCCCCCTCTTTTTTTTTCCTTTTTCTCCTTTAATTTCTCTGCTTTCTCTCCCCCTCCCCCCCAACTCTCAATGATAGTTTCATTGTTAGCAAGAAGTCTTTCCCAGTTCTCTTTAATCTTAGTGTCTTCCTTCTGAGATTAGCCCAGTATCTTCTACATATCTTATTTGTACATAGTTCGAATGTTGTCTTTCTGATTGGAGATGAGTTCCTTGAGAGCAGGAACCATCTTTTATTTATCCAGCTTTATTTACCATTTATATGCCTGACATATAAGACAAACTTAATAAATTGTATTTTGCTGACTAACTAAAGTGTTTGCAAACCTTAAAGCTTTGTGTGAATGCTAGATATTTCTGCCAGCAACAATTTCCTGACTTTTGTTCTGTATTCTAGCTAATTCAAAATTGTTCTTATTACCTCTACTAAATTGTATTATATTCAATTATATTCAATATTTCAGATGTGGTTTGATCAGGGTAGATTACAGAGGGACAATCGATTTTTTTTTTTTTTTTTTTTTTGTTCTTGGAAACTATAGATTTCTTAATCTAGCCTAAAATGGCATCAGCTTTCATGGCTAATAATGTATGATATTGTTGACTCACATTGAGTTTGCCAAGCACTAAAGTTCTCAGGTGTTTTCCCGACTAACTTTTGTTCAAATATGCCTTTCTTATATAGTACTTGTGAAGTCTATTTTTTAAAACTCAAACATAAGACTTTGTGTTTATCATTACCAAATTTCAATCTTATTAGATACATTTTGATTTGGATTTTGACTTTCATCAGATTAGCTCACCCTCCTAGCTATATGTCTTCTAAAAATTTGATAAATATGAAATTTATGTCTTCATTAAAGTTAAGGATAAAAATATTGAACAACACCTGGCCAACCACATATCCCTGGGAGACTAGAGACTTCTTTCCAAATTGCCATTGAACCATTAATAATTGCATCATATGCTCTCAAATCAATCAGTAGATGTGAGGGGTGGGCTTATTGAGGAGAGATGCTTATAATTGTCAGCAAGACACATTTCAGAAGGCTGGTTCCCAAGATTTGGGGCCCAAAAGCATTTGTGACAGTGAGAACAGACTGGATTTTTAAAAGTTCTGATCATTCAAAGGAAGGAATTCAGCTCGAGAAGAAAGCAGAGTAATTAATATCTCAGATGGGATTTATTTTTCTTCTGATTTAAAAAAAAGTAACAGAGTTTTGTACATCATGGATAGTCCCTCAGACAGCTATTTGTTGCATGATGAATGGCCACATTCTGGAGAGTTAAAATTGTGCAAATACTTTGCCTCACTTCTGTGTTTGTTTGAAGGTCCATTATTTTTCCTCACTTATAGTCCAAATTTTAATGTTTAAAGACTTTTGGGATTAATCATATAGCATCGAATATCATTTGGGATTGGCTCCTAAAGGGCTTTAATTGTAAAATATGAACAGTGGAATTGAGCAATAAAGGTGCTTTTGAAGCTCCTAAAATATTCCTTTTAAATCTAGACTTAATGCATCAATTATCATTTCCCATTCTGCATCAATTATCATTTCCTACTCTGCATCAATATCTTTCTTCCTCACATGCTGAAAACAGAGGATTTAGCAACATTAAGGTAGGTAAAGAAGTTTGACCATTTGATTTTTTTGACCACCTTCTTATCCTTTGCTACTGAAATGACCTAGGAAAAAGATTATGACCCAGGTACCATCACTGAGAAATGATGTACTCTCCATTCTTCTCATAGCACTCAGCCCAACCTATGACTTCCAAGAGATTGAGGTAGAAGCAGGTCATAGAAAGAAGTAAGAGTGTAGGGTTATAGGTTGGTGGAAATTGGGAGAAGAGGGAGAAGAAAATGATCACCCCTGTTTTGACTGTTATGTTTGGAATACATTTGTACCCCTCCCCTTTTAACTCTCTCTCTTCCCCTCCTTCCCAATCTTCACCCAATTTAATTTGTACCATGTTCTGGGTCAGCGGTTTGTATTTCCCTATAGGCCATAATTGTGACAACAGATAGTTCTTCTTTGATTGAATTAGACATTGATATTGCATAAGAATGTTGTATTGTCTATTCTTTGAGTAATTTTTTTTCAAGTGTGATAATTTCTATTTAGAGTTCCATTTTTCAAATAACACTGTATATATTTGTCTACAAACCTGTGTTAGTTATTTCTGTGACTCTTGCTATGCCTCTTTAGCCCACAAATGAGAGGATGCTCTCGAGTTGAGTCATGTTGAATCTTTTCAGCGAGGTTTCAAAAACAAGGTGCCCAGGGAGATGATATAACTTCTCTGTTTGGCCGAAAGTGGAGAAAATCTTAATAATTAGTGCAGATCAAATAAAAAATTGGTGGTCATGCTTGCAGAGAGCTGGTTTTTAAACATTTACCAGCACACTGCTAGTCATGTTCATCGCATAATCTGTTTTGGTCAAAATAAGGTAAACTGAGGCAAAAAGTTTCAAGCGTGAAAAATTTCTTGGTAAACTATGAATTTACCAATAAAGAGTATCTCAGTTTATCCAGCTAAGCTAAAATATCAAATGAGGGGCAGCTCTCTCTTATAGATCCAGGAAGTACAGAAAAGAAGAAAACTATTATAATGGGAGAAAATATGATTAGTTGGAAATTGTGAACGAGGGCTAGCAATTAGCTTTCCTTCCTGTGACTAAGAAATGTTCACTGTTTGAGTCTATTTTCATCTAAAAAGATGGAGGCAACAAACCAGACTTTTTTGCATAATAAATTCAATTTCCTTGAAGAATAGTTTGGTGATGTAAAGATACTACATCACCTTGGTGTCTGCCTTCCTCCTTCAAGGGTAACAGATTTCCTTGACACAAGCATGGAAAACTGATTAATAGAAGAAATGACTTTCTAATCTTAAAAAGACAGTTTAATTTCTGAACTAAGTTCAGAGACAAAGGACTATGATGGGCAGTTGTAGGACAAAATCAATTAATTGTACATAGAATCAATTAAAAAAGATCAATCTGATTTTATAATAAAACTGATTATTTCAAATCACAGAATTTGAGAATTGGGAAGTGCATCAGTGGCCATCTAATCTAACTGGTACCTGAATGGGAATCACCCATCAATATTGCTAACAAATGATTGTTCAATTTCTAAAGCCCATTGCTTCCTGAGATTACCCATTCTACTTTTAGACAGTTTTAATAGTGAAGATGCCTTTCTATACATGGAGTAGACATTTGCCTCTCAATTCTAACTCTAAAGTTCATCCATTGCTTCTTGTTCTGCCCTCAAAGGAAAGATAAAATTAGGCTAATTCTTCTTCCACATGACAGCCCTTCTAACACTCAGAATTCAGACACTTTAATTATGTCCTTCCTAAGACTTAATTTCCATAAATTAAACATTTGTAGTTACTTCTTTTTGTCTTCATATGGAATGATTTCCAGGACATTATCAATATTCAACTCCACTGCAGGTATGTTCTGACCTTTGCAGAGTATAGCAGGATTAACACCTTATTTCTGAAAGCTATATCTCTCTTATTGCAGCCTGAGATGATATTAGCTTTCATATTATACTATAGTTTCATTTTGAGTTTGCAGTCCACTAAAGCCTGCTTTCTAGTTATATAGTTTCTGTTGTATTCTTGTGAAGTTTCAGACTTTACATTTAAATCTATATTTACTTGTAATTTTCTGATTATATTTTGCTTATATCTGTTGATTCAAATTACTGAAGTGATTACCAATAAACCCTAGGCAACAATAAAACAAAAACAAAAAGACTTTACATTTATCCCTATTACATTTCATCTTACTAAATTTGGTCTACTGTTCTACTGTGAAGATTTTTTTGGATCCTGTTTGTCATCTAATTTGCTAGTTTGAAGTCTCAATTTTGTGTCATCTCAAAATTTAATAAGAATTCCACCAGCACCTTAATTGAAATCATGGACAAAAAGGTTGACCCATAGGGGGCCAATCACAAAACTCTGCAGCATCCCACTTAAGATTACCTTCCATCCTGACATGAAATCATTAAGGGACTATTCCTTGAGTTAGACCATCCCCAATGAAGCTTCAAAACTGAATGTGTAGGTTGTAAAATTATGATTTGTTAGCAATAAATGTCTGATTTGTATATTTATTATATATCTATATCTACATATATCTGGGGTCATGTAAAAATTTTTCAGGTGAAAAGGGTTCACAAATGGAAAAAGTTTAAGGAGCTGTGAACTAAACCATCTTGTCTATACAGACAGTATAAGAAACTGCTGAAATTAATGTGTACTATTTCTATAGCACTGCAGTGATTTAACATATAGAAACACAAAGAAAACAATTGTCTGGCATTAGAGGCTTGTAGTATTTCTTCTCTTAAAAATGTTTTCTGGAGGATTCTGGGAAGATGGCCGAGTGGACTGGTAGATTTCGAGCTATCCAGATTTCCCTCACAAATAGAGCAAATTTGCTCTCAAGGTTTGCACCTCAAGGTGAACATAGACTGGTGAAAGATCAAGAAGATTTGGGGCAGAACAGGGGTCCTTCTTATACAATCTGACAAGATCTGAAGAAAGACCTAAATCAGTAATTAATCACTCTGAAGTACAAACACCTCCAGCCTAGCTCTGTAGAAACATCCAGTGGGGCCCCCCAGGCTTTAGAACTGTTTGTTGAGTCAGTGTTTGAGCCAGGGAACCTCAGTTGATTGGGAATGTCAGGCCCAGCTGTGTTGCTGTGTTGTGTGTGGGTGCTGTATAGCAACCAGTGAGTACAGAAGTAGTGGGCAGGGAGGCTACTGGCTGTGGGCACTTGCTGGAGGGTGGAGCTCTTGGTTTGGGGTTACAGGTCAGAGAGAGCTGAAGTGAAGCTAGAGATATCATTCCCTACCCCAAAATTAGAGCTGCTTACATGAATATTTCTTATTTAAAAAAACGAACCAGCAAAGAAGAAAGAATCCCATCAATGTAACATCTTATGGGAACAAGGAGGACCAGGATTCATCTTCAGAGGGAGGACAATTTAATAAAAAAAAAAGCTACCCCAAAGAGTAATGCTAAATGGCTCCCCACCTAGAGAGAACTTATAGAAGAACTCAAAAAAGAATTTTAAAATAAAATGAGAGACACTGAGGAAAAACAAAAAAAAAATACAAGAAAAACAAGAAGATTGTGGGGAAAAAGTTAACCATCTAGAAAAGGAGGTACAAGGTTGCAAAGATGAAAATAATTCTTTGAAAATTAGAATTGGCCAAGGGAAAGCCAGTGAAGCTTTGAGAGACCAAGAAACAACAAAACATATTATAAAGAATGAGAAAATAGAACTAAATGTGAAACATCTTAAGAGAAAAATGTCAGATCTGGAGAACAGATCAAGAAGAGAAAATATAAGAATAATTGGACTGCCAGAACATTGTGACCAAAAAGAGAACCTTGACACAATAATGGATTATTATCCAAGAAAATTGTCCTGGAGTGATAGAATATGAAGGGAAAGTAAATAGAAATTTTAAAAATCTACCACCTCAAAGAGATCCTTTGTGGAAAACACACAGGAACATTATTGCCAAATTTTGAAACCCTCAGATCAAAGAGAAAATTTTGCAAGAAACAAGAAAAAGGCAATTCAAATACACTGGAGCTACAATTAGAATTGTACAAGGCATATCAATAGCTCTGATAAAAGACCGCAGATCCTAGAATCATATTTGCCAACAATCAAAAGAACTAGTCCTGCAGCCAAAAATGTCATATTTAGCAACATTTTCTATAATTTTGAATAAGAAAAAGGCCATTCAAAGAACTTGCAGATTTTCAGGACTTTCTATCAACCAAACCTGAACTTTACAGAAAATTTAACATATAAGAGTCAATATAGCTAATATCAAATATCAATTTTAAGGAATTCAAACATGGACAAACTGTTTAAACATTGGCAAATTTTTTTATATAGGAAATGTATACTATATGTTTAAGATTCACATCAATAATAGGGTAGCTTAAAAGAAAGATTGGTAGAGTTAAGGTAAAGATAATAATCATGTTATATAAATGAGGTGCAGAGGAAGTATAGACACAGAGGCATTAGAGTGAGGAGGAGGACTCATATTTCTGAAAACCTGTTCACTTTGGGAATGGGCTCAATAGGCAATACTACCTATATACAATGAAGGGTATAGTATCCTCCAAATATATATGGAAATAAAGGGTGAAGGATGGGCAGATAGAGAAGCAAAGAGTAAGGGAAGAAGACAAGGGAGGGATGCTTTGGTGAGAGAGATTAAGTAATAGCAAGGCAAGTTATGGACAGAATTTAATTAAAGAATCAGCAGGGATAGGAAAGATGTGTATGTGTATGTATGTATGTATGTATATATATCTACATGTATATACATAAATATATTTTTTCTTAATTGTAGCTTGCTTAGAGATCATGAGGGAATGAAAGGGGGAAAAAGAATAAAGTAAAAGAGATGAGCAACAAAGAACCAAAGAACAACTTACAAGGAAGTAAAGAAAAAATGGATATTCATGAACATATTTTCTTCTACTGATATATATACTTTCTTGACCTTGTAATTTATTGTTTATATTTTGAATCCTCCCTGATGGTCTGCTGGGCATATATGTTCTCTTTTATTCTGCTTTATTTTATTTTGTATTACTTTTTCTGTTTTTCTTGCTTAGTTTTCTTTTCAAATAAAATAAATTAAAATAAAAAAAATTAAAATATTTTTTTCAATTGTTTTTGTCAGGAACAGAAGTGAGACTTATTAACTGATATGGAAGATTTCTTTCTCTCTCTCTCTTTTTTTAAATTTGGAACATTTGTTCACCTCCAGTTCTGTGCCACCTCTCCCATTCTCTGTGATTATTCCAAAGTAATTGATAGCAATGCAACAATCAAACCCAACAATTCTTTTAGTATTCTAGGATTTAATTCACTTGTGTCTAGTGACTTAAATCATTGAGCATGAATAGGTATATTATATATATATATATATATATATATATCACATCTTCACTTTTCTTGGGTTCTAACTTCCTGTCAATCATTTTCAATTTTTCTAGTCTTAATTGCTACTTTTTCCATTCCAGTAGTATCTAATACTCCAACCATAATCCTTATTGTTATGCATTCTAAGCTTTCTACCTCCTGCTTCAGACAGCTGTCAATGATTCAGAGCAGTAAATCATTTTTTCCCCTTTCTTCCTATGTCTGTACTTCTAGATTAGTGTACACTTAGGTATATTCCTACCCTTCCAATGACGTTAGATGTAGTTGTCAGAAAGTGTGCCCCAGGTACAAGTAATATTTTATGTGGAAGTAATATTTCATTACTTTGTTTTTACTATGTCATCTTGGCAAATGCCTTCCCTTTGAGATAATGATGTCTACTTGATGTCTATTAAAAGTAAACACATAGGTGGGGGCTCATTACCTATGTAAAGAAGGCAGATTCACAGAATCCCTAAATATGAGGAGTAGTTGCCCCCAGGGGACTTAACTTTTGAGTTCAGAATGAAGGGTATAGCCCATAAGGAATACCATATGTGTAAGAGTGAAAGAAATAAAGTTCTTTAGTCCAATTATAAGCTCCTTCAAGACAACATCTTTCTTATTCATTTTAGGATCCCCAAACTGCCTAATACAGTATTTGTCTAAATTAGATGACCAGTTAGAATTGAAGTAATAGAATTGAAATGAGTTGAAGGAAAACTATTTAACTTGATTGTACTTCATCAATAAAATAGGAACAAAAATACTGACCTATCTCTGGGAGGAGAGATGAATAAAAACTTTTGTAAATCATAATATATATATGAAGTAAGTATCACACAAATAGCTCGTAGTACTAAGGGCACTGTTGGAACTAAGTCATGTAGTTTGAGGAAATTCTTCTGAAGTTCAGTGGCAAACTTTCCTCCAGGTGAATAGTAGTAGCTCTCTTACTTCAAGAGCATTTTTACGCTGAAGTCCCAGCAAGATCTCTTACCTACTGCTACTTCATAATCCCCCAGAATGTATGCTTAGGCAGGGGGCTGTTCTTCCACTGTGAAACTTGCTGCCTTTTGTGGAAGAGTAGATAGTGGCCACCCAGGGCCACTGTTTGATTAGACTTGGCAGGTGCTTTTGGCCTGCCTTGAAATGGGTACTTCAGGATAAGGAGTAAAGGATCAATGAGGGAATAATAACATTGGGCAGGAGTGTTTGAGGAACAATAAGCTTCAAAACCTAGAAAGCCAGCAAGCAGTCAAAGGAGAGAGTCACTATATGGTGAAAATTAAAGGGGATATATTTAGAGAAAAAAACACCTTCTCTTAATCACAAGGCCTTTTAATTCATAGACTCATAGATTTAGAATTGGAAGGAATCTTAGGAGCCAGTTATTCTAAACTTCTTCATGCTATTAAGTTCTTTTTGGCTCATCTAATATATTGTGTAACCATTTATCCCTTTGTTTTAGCAGTCTTTGTCAGATAACCAAAGTTTTAGGTGTTAATGTATAAATAGATAAAGGCATTAATTATAAAACTAAATTGAGGGGCAGACCATTGAATTAAAAGATCTCATGAGATTCGATCTGTTACTGTTTGTTCAGTTGCTTTCAGTCATGTCTGACTTTTCATTCCACTTGGGGTTTTCTTGGCAAAGGTTTCCTATTTTTTTTTTCAACTCATTTTGCAGATGAGGAAACTGAGGTAAACAGGGTAATTTGCCCTGGATCATACCACTATAAGTGTCTTTAAGACCAGATTTGAACTCTATCTACTGCACTACCTAATGTTTTAGAGTATAAATCTAAGTGTAGTCATTTATAAAAGTGAATGTATTCTAATGTACAGACATCTTTGGACCTGGGTACTAATCAATGTGAATTTTATTCCTACCAAGTTAATCCATGGGCAGACAAAGCCCTGGACTGAAGATCAGAAGCCAAGAGTCTAGGCTCAGCTTTGCCATGACTTTGGGTAAATCCTTTATGCTGCCCTAGTAAGACAGCAAGTATCCCAAGGTATTGACAAAAATGAGTTTGTAGGTGAAACTATTGTAAAACACATTTTTATTATATCAGAGCTAGAAAAGAACTTGGAAATCTTCTGATCCAAGACCTTGTAATTTTACATAATAGGAAACTGAGGCCCAGAGAGATGAAGCTCATGATCATAAAGTTAATAAATAACAAGACTGGTCATTCACCCCTTCTACTACCAAGGTTGCTTTACAGCCTTTTCATTACACCATATATTTATCTTAACTGATACCATTATTTGATCCTATAAAAATCTGCTTTTAAGCATCAGACATCATACTAAACAAATGGGTTTGTCCTAAGCTCTTTGTCAGAAAGGTGGTATCAGTCCACTGGTTTTGGTGTTTGTTTTTGTATCAGACCTGTGATTTTCTTGGGTTAGTGTCTTTCTGGACAGTAAATTCCATCTAATGATGTAGGTTGCATCTGATTTCCAATTTATAGTCTTATAATTTCACATAGTATGTGTCAGAGGCAGAATCTAAATCCAGATTTCCTACCTCTAAGAAACATTTTCAAACCATTATTTCATGCTATCTCTCAGTTCAGGGTTATTAGGTATTATATATTATAATCCTGACCGTTCCTTTGCTATATTATAAAGGAGAATACAATGTCAATCTTTCTGGCTCCTCAACATCCTCAAGGATATTATTAAAGCAGCACATTAGTGAGGAAGTATTTGGGCACTGGTGATTGGATCTGTGATTTCACTGGCAGAGGGAATTCCCAGACAAAAATTTCCCATTTTCTCAGCAGCTTATACTTTGAGAGAGTTCTGAGCACTGAGAAATTAAGAGGCTTGCCAGGGTCATACAGACAGTATATGTCAAGAAATGGAAGTCAATTTGGCTCCAAGGTTAAATCTTTAACCACTATCTAAGTTGCCTCTCAATTTGAAATAAATGTAATATTTAAATATAGAAAAAAGAAAATAATTTGGACTATATTCCAGGTAGCATCCAATTTACCCTACAAGGTGTGTTAACTTAATGAATGAGAACTTCCCCAATGCCTCAATATTCATGAAATCTTTATCTAGAGGCTGATGAAACTGGAAATTTGGAACATACAATGTGCTGAGGGTAGACAAGTAAGGACACTGGAAGAAAAATGACTAATATGTTATCTCTGAGAACTATGATTTGATTTTAAAAGTGTATTGTCTTGTAGCAGGCTGAGAATTTCTATTTAATGAATATACACAATACCTTGAAGAAAACCTAATTGGATTTCATCCTCAAATAAAATGTATGCATGAGCCAGATACAGCATCTGGGAACAGGTCACTCAGGCTTAGTATATTTCCTTCCATTTCTTAAAAGACATTGGCCTGGGTTATAAAAAGTTGCTTTCATTTTAGTTCTAAAAGGAAAGAAAACTATTTGCTCTAGTGTCAAAAGTAGTACTGTGTTGAGGAATGAACCCTCAGTATTGAGAGGCTAAGTTAATAGGATGATAGGAAATGGAGTACTGTGATGAACACTTAGTAAATTATTTCAGCAGGAACCAATGGGATGATATTCAGATGTAAAAGAATAGATGACATTACAATTTTATTAGAAATAGAGGGGAATTATGTCATGAAAGAAAATGTCAACTTTGTAATGTCAGTCTTTAGATGGATATTTTATTAGTATGTGAAGGAAACCAGCTTCTTTATAATGTTAAGAACCAACTCAAAGGAAACTGAATCAATAAATAAAACTGGCCATTCACTTCCTTGCTGTGGAAATAAGGATGTGTTTTCATATAATCTCTTAATTTTTGCCCTTGAGTTTTTGACAGTGATCCATTTTACTACCTTTAAAATCAAAAGGAACTCATTGTTATCTATGTGCAATAATGGTAATAAATCCCTGATAAACTGGAAGCAATTGGTTGAAAAGTTTATGGGATTTGAGTCTTAATCTCACCATCTGTCATGATGTGTAATCTGGGACACTTTGGTTGTCCACCACAATAGGAGCTCACTCTGTTACTGCTTGGGGACTTACTGGGAATGTGAGTAGGCTCAGTATTCCAGTAAGAGGAATAAACTTCTGTGCCGATATATAGAGCTGTAATCATCAGTGCTGATCAGGATTGTGTTCAAGTGCCTGTTTATGCCTGATTCTCTTCCTTCTCCTTTCCTTTTTGCTCAGTTCTTTCATTATATTTTCCCCTTCTTCGTCAAACTTGTTCTTTGCCTTACATACTACATGACTGCTCTAGAGGCATTGTAGAGTTCTCTGATTATTTAGAAGAGATGGGAGTTTCTTTGGTTTTCTTGCTCCTTGAAGTATAAAGGGTATAACCTAGGGAGACAATATATGTTAGAAGTTTTATCACAGTTCCTACAGCTTTGGAGAATGCTTTCTTGACCTATTGTTGCCATGGTTTCTGTGGAGTCAGAGAGTAACCTTTTATATCCTTTTTTAAGTTTAGAAGTTGTGTTGTTTTAAATTCTTTTCAGTAAAATTATTGTATTTTAATTCTATGGTTAGCAGGTGCCTCAATATATTTTAACCCTGAGTCCAAATCACTGTGTTGACCTAGATTATATCTGGCCTAGACAATCCTTTTATTGCCTCAGTTTCTCTTAACTATAAAACAGGGATAATAATTATATTGCATGCTTCATAGGATTGTTGTGAGTTTTAAAGACACTGCAGGTTTATTGAAAGTGATTTATAAAACCAAAACTATGTAACTGCTGGTTTTTAAGTGAACTCTGATTCAATTCTTTCAATTCCTTTATAAGTCTCTCTAAGAAGAATTTTTGGTCCTTCTATTTAGCTGCAATTTCATTCAGTCTTCTGGTTTCATTTATAGCAAGAGTATCAGGATTGATATGATATGGTTTAATAGAATACAAGTATATCTATTTGTTGGTTATTAGACATAGTGTCCATATTGAGAGACCCATAACTAAGTTTATAATTATAAAAGGTTTAAATGTGATTTATAGGATTCTCTTATTCCTTCTTTTCTACTCTGCTACGATCACTATGGATGCAGCAGAAATTTGGGTGGCCCCCAAATGGTCTACCTACTGATGATGAATCTCTCCACACTTAAACATGGATTTAAAAAAAGCAGAGTTAGTCTATTCTAGAAATAGACTTTAAGACTTTCTAGCATACTAAAACCTAAGAGAATTTGCATTTCACTAGCATAACTTTTGAGAATCCAAGATCACCTGCATACCATGATAAGACATCAGAATAGAGAACATTTATAGAGGTCCCACAATTTCACATCTTGTATTCTCATGATAAATATTTACTGTTGAAATGTATTTCTGAGAAGAATGCTCCAGAAATAATTTCAGTCTCTGTACCAATATCTGTTTTAGAGAATAAAGTAGAGAAATTCTATTAAGCATTTGAAAAGATGCTCCCAAAAAAAATCAATGTGTACTTGATTATTAGTGACTTCAATGCAAAGGGGGAATTAGAATGGGAATGGGCAGCTAGGTGGCATAATAGATAGAGTGCCAGGCCTAGAGTTCAGTAGATTCATCTTCCTGAGTTCAAATCTGGCCTTGAATATTTATTTATCTTGTAACCCTGGATGAGTTTACCTCAATTTTCTTCTCTGTAAAATGAGCTGGAAAAATAAATGGCAAATCACTCTAGTATCTTGGACAAGAAAACCTCAAATGGGATCAAGAGTCAGACATGAATGAAAATGATTGAAGAACAGGATGAGGATGGTAAAAATATGTTGAAAAATATAGTTCATGAGTGAATGCTGAGGCTAAAAATTGACAATTATACCAGAACTTAGTGGCAATATGTAATGCCTGCTTCTCTAAGAAAAGAATTGGAAGCATTGAATAAGGCAAACTCTAAATAAAATCACACACACACAAAAAGGAAATTGATTATTTTTAATGGATAAAAAAATGCCTTGATGCTAATGTAGTATTCATTTCCAAAACAGTGGCTGTCTGTGTCAGAATATTGACTTAGAGCAAAGATCACAATCAATACAAAACCAGAAGAATAAAAAGGAGAAAATAGTATGACATAAAGTTAAAATAGCTCCAACCTATTGACACAACTAAATTAATTTCATATAGAAATGTAGCCAATATAAGTCAATTACCATATTGAAGAGGGCTTAGAGGTACATGGCAGCCAAGGGTAATACTGATTTAGAATATATATTTCTTTTTAAATCTTATGTAGAAGCATAATAGAAGATTATGAGTATTATTGCCAAGCAGGGGAGGAAAAAAAAAGTTTGAAAAAAGTGTGGTTAAATATTTAACTAAGCCAAATTTCATAAGGGAACGTAAGGATGAGACCAGAAGGAAGGAATAGATGAAAAATAGAAAAGATATGCTTTGAACAGTTTTTTTCATTATCCATGAAAGTGGATTTGGATACACTACATTTGGATTGTAACATAGTGGTCCCAGATGTGCTTATCTAGGAAGTGGAAACACTACCTAAGGAAATTACAGCAAGAGTATTCATTTATATGGTACCTACTTTGTTTCCAGTTCTTTGCTACAACAAAAAAGTGCTGCTGTAAATATCATGATGTATTATGGAGGGTTGTGTGTGTGTGTGTGTGTGTGTGTGTGTGTGTGTGTGTGTGTGTGTGTGTTTTGCCAATGACCTCCTTTGGAGTATATTTAGCTGTGAAATCTTGTCAACCAAAGAATATGGACTTTTTAGTCATTTAATTTGCATAATTCAACCTTGTTTTCTAGAGTTGTACTAATGTTAAGCTTCATCAATAATGTATCATTGTACCTTTCTACAACATCTGAAGCATTGGTTATTTTTGTCTATTATCATCTTTGCCAATTTGCTGGATGTATGGTAAAATATCAGGGTTATTTTGATTTTTTTTTTGAATGTTTGTTATTCAGTTGTATTTTTAAAAAGAATTATTCCTATTCATTGACTCTTCACTTTTGGGTAATGGATTTTGGCAGCTAGGTGATTTGAGAAAGAATTCATTTGGATCCCTACTCTATTCTAATCAGTATTAATCAATTTGATATGATTTCATAAGGGTACTGATTATCAGGCCCCAGACCTATAAGCTTTAGGTTCTAAGTTTACTTGCTTAATTGTAGGAAGTTAATTAGAGGTCCTCCACCTTTGTTTTTTCTTGTCATAGTGACCAAGCCTAGTGTGGCAGAGATGACTCAATTATTTGGAAAGTGCTCCAATTTGTTTTTGCACCTCTGGACCATTCTCTCTTGTTTAACTTGAACAGGTGACCATCCTGTGACTCTTTAAATACCCCATGCTTCACCCAACCTGTGATAGCTTGTACCATCTCCTCCTGTCTAGCCTAAGGAGAATCCCATCCATGTGGTGACTACCTACTCAGTGAAGATATTACTTGCTTCATCCAATTTGTGAATTTGCTAATATATCAGTTTTTATTATGTGTCATCTATCAACCAGTGGAATTATTTTGTATTTGGTACCGCTGTTCTCGAATATCTAAATATCTAGCCTTATAAAAATGGGGCCCTGCAGGGTGGGGCCTCTCAGATCATGAGGAAGATCTGAGGTCCACTTACTTAGAGGACTCTTTAATAAAATGCCTTTCTGTAATGGGCTGAGGCTTGAGTTGATGCACTGAGGTCCCAAGCACATGAGGCTAAATAGTAATTGGACCATACTCTATTAATATATAAGCTTGGAGAAAGAATGCCCCCCGCCCACTCTTTGTGCAAGTCCTGATGTGTTGTATAGGAAATGACGATTCTGATGGGTGGAGGCAGGGGAGTGAAAAAGGAAGGGGAGGAAGCCCAGTACACCTTTCTCTCAGAACTCTGTCTTAGTCTCCTTTATTGTAGGTGGGACAATTTTAATGTCCATAATAGTGCAGTGAATAGAGATCTTCTGGAATTCAAATCTAGTCTCAGACACTTATGATCTGTGTAACTCTGAGCAAGTCATTGAACTATATTTGCCTTAGTTTGGTCTATAAAATGAACTGGAGAAGAAAATGGCAAACCATTCCAATGTCCTTGTAAAGTAACTGCCAAATGAGATTATTAAGAGTTGGACATGATTGAACAACAATGGCTTTTGATTTTATATAATCCTATTCATTGTCCATTTTGTCTTGGACATCAAGTTCTTATCACAGATATTTGGTACAAAGTTTTTTCCTAATTGTGAATACATCCAACCATTCTGGAGAGCAGTTGGGAACTATGCTCAAAAAGTTATCAAATTGTGCATATCCTTTGATCCAGCAGTGTTATTACTGGGCTTATATCCCAAAGAGATCATAAAGAAGGGAAAGGGATCTGTATGTGCAAGAATGTTTGTGGCAGCCCTGTTTGTAGTGGCCAGAAACTGGAAACTGAGTAGATGCCCAACAATTGGAGAACGGCTGAATAAATTATGGTATATGAATATTATAGAATATTATTGTTGGGTAAGAAATGACCAAAAGGATGATTTCAGAAAGGCCTGGAGAGACTTACACGAACTGATGCTGAGTGAAACGAGCAGGGCCAGGAGATCATTATATACTTCAACAACAATACTATATGATGATCAATTCTGATGGACCTGGCCATCTTCAGCAATGAGATGAACCAAATCAGTTCTAGTGGAGCAGTAATGAACTGAAGCAGTTACGCCCAGCGAAAGAACTCTGGGAGATGACTAAGAACCATTACATTGAATTCCCAATCCCTATATTTTCTCCTGTCTGCATTTTGGATTTCCTTCACAGGCTAATTGTACAATATTTCAGAGTCTGATTCTTTCTGTACAGCAAAATAACGGTTTGGTCATGTATACTTATTGTGTATCTAATTTATACTTTAATATATTTAACATCTACTGGTCATCCTGCCATCTAGGGGAGGGGGTGGGGAGAAGAAGGGGAAAAATTGGAACAAAAATTTGACAATTGTCAATGCTGTAAAATTACCCATACATATAACTTGTAAACAAAAAACTATTAAGAAATAAAAAAAAAAACAAAGTTTTTTCCTAATTGGTCATTTCTCTTTTTAACAAAATGTGTAAGTTTTGAGTAAGCAAAAGCTTTGCATTTTCATGTATTTGGAAATTATCTCATCATTTTAAAAAAATGCCTCTGTCCTGTGTTTTGTTATTAATTCTTTCCCTACCCACGAAAAATATATGATGTTTCTCTTTGGGTGTGTGTGTGTGTGTGTGTGTGTGTGTGTGTGTGTATGGTATAATAATCATGTATGTCTTTGGAAATTATTGTGGATTCTGGTGTTAGATGCTGACCCTAAGACTAATTTCTTCTAGTCTCCTTTTTAGTTTTCTTGTTTCTAATCAAATAGGAAATTACTTTTTAGGAATTTATACTTTCAGACACTGGATTTTTGAGTTCTGTTATTTCTGATTCTTTATTTATACTTTCAAAGATTGGATTATTGAGTCCTGTTATTTCTGATTCTTGTCTAGTCTATACATTGCTCTACTTTTCTAATTTTTAAACAATACTAAGTGTTTTTTTTTGTGATTGTTGCTTTCTAATACAATTTGGGGTCTGAAAAAATGCAATTTTCCTTTCATTTCTACCTTTTTTCCATTGTCTTCTTTGGTATGTTGGGTCTTTTGCTCCATAAAATGAATTGTTATAGTGATTAATGTAGCTTTATATAATATCCATTTGATACTTTGATTGGTATGACATTAAATCTGAACATTACATTTGGTGCTATTGTCATTTTTATTATATTGTTAAAGACTATCCATGAGGAAAACAGAATATTCCTTTGTTATTTAAGTTTTTTATTTCTTTAAGGTGTATTTTATAATTATAAGTACAAAGTATTGAGTGGGTTTTGACAGACTCCCAAAGACTTTATGCAGTTTTGTAGTTATTTTGAATGGAGCTTTCTTTTCTATTATCGTGTATTGAATTTTGTTATTGTTATATAGCAATAGTATTGATTCTTGTGTTTATTTTATGATGTGATACTTTGCTAAAATTATTAATTATCTCAGTATTTTTTGTTTTTGTTGATTTTTCCAGGGGGGGCAGCTAGGTGCAGTAAATAAAGCATCAGCCCTGAAGTCAGGAGGACCTAAATTCAAATCCAGTCTCAGATACTTAACACTTCCTACCTGTGACAGCAAGTCACTTAACCCCAATTGCCTCACATAAAAAAATTTTTTTTTCTTTTAAAGAATGAATAAGGTAACCGAATCATCAAATAAATAAAATAGATTACATAGAATGATTTCATTATGTCATTGGCAAATGAGCTTTATCTTCTCTTTGTTTATTGTTATGATATTTAATTTTATTCTCTTGTATTTTTGCTAGTCCTAGAATTTCTAGACAATAATAGGGGAAAGGAGTCTACTTGTTTTACTCCTATATTTAATGGTAAAAGGATTCACTGTATCTCCATTAAATACAATGATTCTATTTGGTTTTAGAGAGAAAATTTTTATCATATTAAAAAGGATACTTTTATGGCTATATTTTTGTGGGTTTTTTTTGGAAATAAATGACGTGTATTTTATCAAAAGATCTTTCTTTATTGAGATAACCATGTAGTTTGGGATCATTTTTGTTTCAATTATTATTAATTATATTGATTGTTTTTCTAATATTGAGTCACCTGTGCATCTCTGTTATAAATCTGAATTGGTTATATTGATGATTTTTTTCAAGGTGGAGTGAAGACAGAATTGTCTTTTAGTAAGGATTTTATTTTTGAATTGATATTCATTAATGATACTGGTTTATAGTTCCCTCTTGCTTTATTCTTCCATGAATCAGGAATTGGAATTATATTTCTCTTATAAAAAGAGTTTAATAGAGTTTTCTTTTCTCCTTTTTTGAGAAAAAAATTGTGTAGCATTGCTATTTATTTGTTTGGTAAAATTCTACTGTAAATGTCTCAGGACAGGCTATTTTTATTTTTGGTTGCTCATTAATAGTTCAATTTCATTTTCTGAGATTGGATTATTTAAGATATCTCTTTTGATGTTTTGTTAGTTTGGACATAATAGATTTAAAATTAATCCTTTATTTCTGTCGTGTTCTCACTTTTATCTATATAAATATGCATAATGGGTTCTGGTAATTATTTTTATTTATTTTAGTTTAGTTATGATTTTCATTTTGCTAATTTTTTTTGGTTGATTTGATTTCCCACCCTCTCCTTTTTAATCAGGTTGGCTAAAACATTTATTGATTTTGTTAATTTTCTCAAAGAATCAGTTTTTAGTATTGTTCATCATTTCTATGGTTTTTTTTTTGTTTGCAATGTAGCCATTTTTCTTAATTTCCTACTCTGTGCTTATTTTGCATTTATTTTCTAATTTAAAATGTATAATCAGTTCATTAATTTTCTCTTTTCTATTTTGTTAATATATATTTGTAAAGATATATTGTCCCCCCTCTACTGCTTTAACTGCATACCAGAAGTTTTATGTTGCCTCATCATTATAATTTTTTAATATAGTTTTTTTTCCTGTGATTTGCTCTTTGACCCATTAGTAATTTAGGATTTAATTGCCAAGCCTCTATTTGGATCATCTATGTCTTTTTAATGTGTTCCCTGAACTAATTACTATTTTTATTATGTCATAGAAATTAAAATGTATGCTGATTACATTTTTTACATTTATTTTTACATTGTATTTTTACATTTATTCGTGGTATCTCTGAGCCCTAATACATGATAAAATTTTTTTCAAAACATGCCATGGGATCGAAAAATATCAATTAAAAAACATTCATGACATAATATTATAACTATCAGTTCAGTCTACTTATCCTTTGCCTTCCTCATTCCTCTTTCCTAGCAATGCTTTCCCATGTATATCTCTCTATCCTTACCTTTTCTGACTTTTTCATTGAAGTAGCTAAGTATTGCTAATTTTGACTTGTTTTGTAAAGTATTACTAATTCTCCACTAGTTCATTCACAGCAACAAATTTGTTTATAAGATACAGTGTGGTCTTTTCTGCAAATATTAAAATTTGACACATAATGTCAACATATAATATGAAATATTTCTTGTTGCTTCTATGTATATGTTAAAACACTCTCTGGCAACATCATTTGTTGCGATGATTATGAGTTATGGAACACTGTAGTCTCTAAGAATTGAAATAGAAAGTCACCTAAAAAGCATAATACTCTTTGCCCTTGATGAGCAGACTGCAACACATTATAAAAAAGGAATTTTTATTCAGAGAATAACTTTCAATCGATAAACATTTATTAAGCACTTATAATGTGCCAAATACCATGCTAAGTGCTGGGGGTACAAAAAAAAAAGACAGAGGCAAAAGACAGAGAAATGTGGGAATGAAAAAGAAGATAGACTATATGTGGGACTAGAGTGAGGGTTAACAGCTGAACAGCCCATGTACTTCATTAATATCCTCATGACATCAGAAGAAAATGGGAAAGACCTTTAGGATGTTGGGCAGAACCACTGTGATAAACTCAGGAAAACTTGGACAAGAGTTCCAAAGTTTTGACTGGTATGAATGGGTTTTGATATGTATCACTAAAATATATGCATCAACTTAGTCACAGAATTGTTGATGAATTATTAATTTTATTTAGAAGCAATGGGACATAGTGGATGGAGAGTTGGCAGCAGAGCTAAGAACTGAGTTCCACTCCTGCTCTGATCTGTACTGGCTGGGCTTCTTTAGTATGCTAAAACCATAAATTGCAAAGAAGAAAGTTCCTTAGTAAAGAGACTCGCTTAAATCACAAGTTCATTGCCTATCCTCATCCCTAATAATACTGATAGTGTAAATAAAGGTCCAGCCTTAAAGTCTAGAAGGTCTGGATTCAGATTATATTTCTGACACATTCTAAGACCAAGGGCAATTGACTTCACCTTCCAATGCTCTTGGTCACTTGAAAGTGTAAATTAAAGAGAATTGTTGGGAAAAGATAAAGATAAATGTTAGAGGAGATGTGGGGAAATGGGAAACTAATGCATTGTTGGTGAAGTTGTGAAGTGATCCAGCAATTTGAGAGGGCAATTTGGAACTGTGTTTAAAAGGCTATAAAACTGTGCATGCCCTTTGATCCTGCAGTATCTTTACTTGGGTCTGTATCCCAAAGAGATTAAAAAAGGGGAAAGGACCCACAAGCGCAAAAATGTAGCAGCTTTTTTTTTTTGTGATGACAAACAATTAGAAATTGAGAGGATGCCCATCAATTGGGGAATGACTGAATAAATTATGGTATGTGAATGTAATGGAATACTATTATTGTTTAAGAAATTATGAACAGGCTGATCTAGAAAAACCTGGAAAGTCTTACATGAACTGATGCTGAGTGACATGAGCAAAGTTAGGAGAACATTGTACATCGTGACAGCAAGACTGTGTAATGATCAGCTGTGACAGAATTGGATCTTCTCAACATGCAGTGATCCAAGACAATTCTAATAGACTTGGGATGGAAAATGCCATCCACATCTTCATTTTCATGAAGAAATAGTTACCAAAGAATATAGGGTGGGAAATTTCATATGTAATTGGTACGCGATCTACCTTTTTAATATTGCACTGTCAATATTCTTTGGTTCCTGTGCTATTCTTTAATAGAGAATTTTTAAATTATAGATGTGCTGGTCTCCTCATACCTTTTCCTGTTGCATCCAAATTTTTGTTCTAGGTGAGCCAAATAATGGCAAGAGGAATCCATTGATAAACCCACTTCCAAAGAACCTTCACTCTTTGAAGAAGAAACATAGGATAGCCCTTGCTTCTTGTACACTGGCTTGGATATATTTTATATTCTGAAGTTTTTGTTCTGCTTGCTCCTTAAAATCCTTTGTTTTTCATGCTATTTTACACATAGGAAGCTCATGGACAGGAAGATCTATTTGAAAGACCACTTATTTTCAATTTAATTTATTTCAACCAGATCTGAGACAAATACTATATAAAATACAGAGATAGGCCTTACAATTTTGTAGAAGCAATAAAAACATGTTATATTAGTAGAATGTGGAAGAAACTGACCCTCTTTACCCCTAGAACAATAGTGGTACATAGCATAGTAGCATTGAATTAAGATTTAACAGTCTTGGATTCTAATCTCAGATTTTTTACTGAATAGCAAAGGACATAAGGAGCAAGCTGTGATTTTGGAAAGTCATGTTCCCATTCTAGACTCAATTTCTTCATTAGTAAAGTGAATAGTAAAGCTGAGAGATGAACTATGGGAAAATTCAGGTGACAGAGATAGAGAGGGAGAATTGGTAAGTGAGGAAGGAGTTTTAAGAAACACATGGGATCTGCAGAGAAGTTAATGACCACTTGTCACTATTAAAAAATATCTTTTTAATTTTGCAGTGTAAGGCTATTAAGGTGGCAGTTCTTTTTGGTTCTGAGAAGCAAAGACTGGTTCAGCTGGGCTTCCTTTTCTCAGAAGTTATACTTGCTTTCTTCCTTGCTGGAATGCAACATCATTTATACATCAAAACTCCAGTTCCTGGTGGATTTTGAGGCTTTTGTATTCATCTGATGAGTGAATCATTACACCTTTTTTGTTTCTTAGCTTGTATTCTTTTGCTATTAAAACATACAATATAGGAGATAGACAAGGAATTGTACTCAGTGGTTTATGGAAGCCAAGCTGGGGAAAGCTATTTTCATTATGAGCATCTCAGAAAGTAGGGCTTATCTAGGCTTTAGAAAGTGATGGGGAGAATATTAAAACTACAGCTTAAATTGTGTCTAGGTACAATTTTTTTTGGAGAGCTGGTTATTAAACATATACTAACACACTACAACTCACACCCATTATGAATTAGAGGTATGGGAAGAGATAATTTTGCGAAATAGCTTTGAAGAATGCATGTTGTTGCGCTAGATGGTGCAGTGGATAGACCACCAGACCTGAAGTCAGGAGGATCTGAGTTCAAATCTGCCTTTGGACACACTTTCTAGCAGTGTGACTCTGGGCAAGTCACTTAACCCCAATTGCCTCAGGGGAAAAAAGAATGCTTGTTTCTTAGTATCTTGCTCTTGAGTTTGTAATCTGTTTTAAATAAATATTCCTTTGCCTCAATATGATGTCATGTATCTAATTTCAAAGGCTCAGTGGGAAATGAGCTGTAGTTTCAGATAGATAATGGCCCTAGAGAGGTTTGAGAAACCTGAAGGTAACATTAGGATGCTCCATAAATGTTAGAGCAAATACCACAATAAATGTTGAATAAGCAAATGATAGTGGACTATAGGATTCAGGAAAATAGGGTTCTAGGTCCAGTTCTTTTATTTAATAAAAGCACAACTTTGGGAAGGCATATCATTCTCTGATTCTTGGTATCTTCCTCCAAGTGAATAGCTCAAGTTAGAAGAATTGTAAATTTCCTTTTGAGCTCTAAAATTTTGATATCTTTGATATATTTGTTTCTCTTTGTCTAGAAAGTAGTGAAGTGCAAGGGTATTGAATGGGAGATTTCCTCTGGTTGGGGAGTCAAGGAAGACTTCAGGAGTAGACATTTCTTAGTTGACCTTGCATAAAATTTTGGAGGTAGGATTTGGAGATTGGAAGGAGGAAAAGTTTAGAGCTGAGAAAGTACAGTGAATATTTAGAGAACTACAAATGGCCCTAAGTTGGCCCACCTTAGCTAGAGCATAGAAATATGGAAGGGATCTATAAGATGTCTGACTGGAAGGATAGGGTAGAGTCAGGTCATGGAGTGTCTTGAATTACTCAGAATCACAGAGTTGGAATTTATCTGAGCGGTTGTTGTTGTTTAGTCAATTAATCTGACTCTTGGTGATTTAGGATTTTCTTGGCAGAGACACTGAATGGTTTTCCATTTCCTTCTCCAGCTCATTTTACAGTGACAGTCCTCCTAATTCTGGACCTGACACTTTATCCACTATGGCACCTAGCTGTCCTATACCACCTTGTCTGTCCAGAGCTGCTTCCAAGTCAATGCTCTGTTCTTTAGCTATCAAGAGATCTACAGCTAGACAATAAGAAGATGTTGATAATGACTGGGATTTACCTAGTCATACATGGAATAAACATCAGAATTAAGATATATGGTCCTAATAAGAGAGAGAAAGAGAGAAAGAGAGAGAGAGAGAGAGAGAGAGAGAGAGAGAGAGAGAGAGTGTGTGTGTATGTGTGTGTGTGTGTGTGTGTGTGTATGTGTGTGTGTGTGTGTGTTAGTTCTAACCACAAAGAGTTATGAGGTGGCTTGGTATAATGGAAAAAAATAAACCTGGAATCAGAGTGTTTTTGGCCCTCCCTCCCTTCTTTTTCTCTCCCTCTCTTCTTCTTTCTCTCCTCTCTCTCCCTCTTCCCTTTCCCTGCTCTCCTCTCCTTTCTAACTTTTCTTTATCCTTCTCTCCCTCCATCCTCTGTCTCTGTCTCTGTCAATTTCTCTCTCTCTCTCTCTCTCTCTCTCTCTCTCTCTCTCTCTCTCTCTCTCTCTCTCTCTCATTAAGACCTTACAACTTGGGTACATATCTTACCTCTGATGTTTATTCCATGTATGACTGGGGAAGTCACTTTGTCTCCATGTCCATTGGTCTCCATGTAAAGTGGGGGGTTAGACTAGTTCATCTCAGATCTCTCAGTTTTTTAAATCAGATCCTAAATAGCAATTATTATTAATTTCCATTTTATAGATAATCAACAAACATTTCTTAAGTTCTTACTATGTGCACCATACTAAGTGATGATGATATCAAGACTGAAAAGTTAAGTAATTTTCACAGCAAGTATCTGAAATAGTTTAAAAAGTAGGTCTTTCTAACCATCCTCAGCCCTTCCGTCCAGGTCCAATTTAACCATGCAGTCTCTCACAAGCATTATCTTTCTATGATACATGACTACCTATTGTGCTGATTCAAAACCTCTACCTTGCTGCTAATGAAATCTCCAGGTCTTCCAAGATTGTGACATCTTTCTCTTGACAAGCATATGTATAGGAAAAGCCTGAGATAATTCAAAATAAAATGAGTGACATTTTCATCTGGGGTCATTTTATCAGTAAGATTATGCCTCTGATAAAGGAAGGCAAAGTGAAGAGGACCCTGGAAACTGTGACATCCAACTTACTGAGCTGAGTTGTCCTCCCTATCTGACAATTTTCCTTTTAATTAAAACATAGGCTGGTAGGCAGAATCTTGGGGAACATTAAGAGTCATCCAACCGTTTGTGTGCATATGTGACCTATTTAGCTTTTTAAAATTCTATTTAATGCCAGAAACTACATTAGAGAATTCAAACAAGAGCTCACAGGGAGCCCCATAATGAGACTGTTTTGATTATTCTGGTGATTAGCCTGTTTCCTTTCTCTTTAGTCATTTCATTTCATAAAAGTAGTCATTTTAAGAATAGGCAGATTTTTTTTTGATTATTTTGCTACTTTGCTGTGAAATTGGCCAGGGGCCAGCCAGCTGTGAAACTCTGATTATCATCATTGCTTAACATGCATCAACCTACAGAGGATAAAGGTAATGGCCATGATGTGCAGCAGGGCAGTTTCGTGATCTTTGCTTTAGAGGAACAAGAAGGACAAAGGATGACCAGGGTGTCTTAGGATCTTAGATTTGGAGCTGAAAGGGACCTTCAGAGTCACCTCGTCCCTCCCCTCATTTTACAGATGAGGGAGAAGGTCCAGAGAGATCTTCTATACTTACCTTCCATTCCTCATCTTCCATTTGATAAAATGTCAAGTGAGTAAAGAAAAGAAGGTTGGAAAAATAACAACCAGATTCTAAGTCACTGCCAAGGGTTATAATCTGCATCTCACCAGGGAAATCCAATTCTCTTCAACACAGGAGCTCTTTCTTTTAAGGGTGTATATTGTTGTTTTTTTCACTCATGTTCAATTCTTTGTGATCTCATTTTGGGTTTCTTTGGCAGATCTTGGAGTGCTTTGCCATTTTCTTCTCCAGCTTATTTGACATATGAGCAAACTGAGATAAACAGGGATAAATGTCTTGCTTAGGGTGGCACCCAGTTAGTGTCTGAGGTCAGATCTGAACTCAAATACCTGACTTAAGGCCTAGTGCTATGTCCAGTGTGTTACCTAGCTCCCCAAGGGTGCATATATGTTCCTACTGTAATTACCTTTCTAAGCAAGGTTCCTAAAATTATGTTGTATCTACATAGGCCAACCATTTTCCAAAATGCTGTCTTATTTGAATCATGAAATATTTTTTATTTGCTTTGTTTTTATTTTATTTATTCATGCATTTGAAAAATGTCTTTGCTAAGTATCTACTGTAAAAACGATTTTATTGGATGTTAAAGAAGATAACAGGATTAAAGAAAGCACCTCCTGTCTTTGGGAGCTAATTTAAAACTTAAGAGATGTAATAATTACTTTGTACATGTGATTCATCCATTATTGAGTACATATTCTTCCCTCCAGTAGAATGTAAGCTTCTTAAGAACAGGGACTATTTCGTTTTTGTTTTTGTATCTTCCATGGTCTGGTGCTTATTAAATAGTAGATTTTTAAAAATGGCTTTTTACTTTTCAAAATATATGCAAAGATAATTTTTAATCTTTACCCTTGAAAAACCTTGTGTTCCAAATTTTTCTCTTTCCTTTTCCCGTACCCCTCCCCTAGAAAGCAAGCAATCCAATATAAGTTAAACACGTGCAATTTATATATATATATTTTCATATTTATCACGCTGCAAAAGAAAAATCACATCAAAAAAGGAAAAATAAGTGAGAAAAAAGCAAGCAAATGAAAAAAGGTGAAAATACTATGTTGTGATCCATGCATATTCCATCTGCATAGTCCTCTCTCTGGATATGGATGCTCTCTCCATACCAAGTCTATTGGAATTGTCCTGAATCACATTATTGTTGAAAAGAGTCATCAGAGTTGATCATCACATAATCTTCTTGTTGCTGGATACAATGTTCTCTTGGTTTTGCTCACTTCATTTTTGCTGATAGATTAATGTATACATAGGGTTATAGATTAAAAGTGGAGGAGACCTCAGAGGTTATTTAATTCAATCCCCTCATTTTACAGATGAAAAAAGTCTCAAATTGGTCAAGTGACTAATGTAAAGTCATACAGATAATAATAGCAAAACTGAGATGTCAATTTGGGTCCTCTACCTTTAAATCTAGCACTTTCTACTATTCTATACTGGCTTGATACAGAGTAGTAATGAATTTGAGGAAATCTTTGGCTTGCCATTATGGAATGATACAAGCCTAAATATGATTACTTATAGTGGTTCCTCAAAAACATATTTGTAGATTTGAAATTCTAGAAGGAAATACATAAAAACAGAAGTCAGGGCTTTGGTTCATTCAGTCTTTTTTTGAATTTAATATAATTCAGTCTCTGACATGGTATTAAGTTGTAGAAACCTTTTCCATTATGTCAATCTTGAAACCTGCGCTTCCTTTAAAAACTTACTTTAGGGCTCTCATTCAAGAATTTGCCTAATTATTATTTTTTGTTTTCAGCTTATATTAGCTCTTGAGAACAATGTATTGCATACATTTCATAATGGATAAAGTGCTAGATTTGAAGTCAGGAAGACCTAACTTCTAATTCAGGTCCTTACACAATAGGTGTGTAGCTAGGACAAGTTTGTACCTTTCTGAATTTGTTCCTTTACTTATAAAAGGGAGAGGATACCAATATTACCTCCTTCATGAGGTTGTTGGGTAGCTCAACTAAGATGAAGTATGCAAGGTGATCTGTAAATATTAAAATAGTAATCAAATGCCAGTTATTGTTATTGGTAATAAGGGGAAGCTAAGTGGCACAGTGGGTAGAACAATGACCCTGTAGTCAAGAGGACCTTAGTTCAAATGTAGCCTCAGAAACTTAAACTTACTAGCTGTATGATCCCTCAAAAGGGGCCATACAGAATTAGACCCAACTGAAAACAAATCATCAACACTAACAACAATAAATATTTCCTCTTATTTTTTCTAAAATGAACTTATTTCAGACTTCAAGGAATGCTGCTAGTTTGTACCTTCTGAATTGATATTGATGAGCAGTGTCATTTTCACTCTACTTAGGGGAAGTGAGGTGAGTTGAAAGAAATCTGAAGTTGGAGACATGTTATAAACAGATCCTAGAATATTGTAGCTAGACAGGATAGGAGAGATCTTCTAGTCCAACCACTTATTTTTATTGATGTGGGTTGAAATCTTGAAATCCCGAGGGTCATTTATGAGTTAAGTGAATAAATTAAGTGAGATAAATGAATTTATGTTTCTGAGTCTCAGTTTCTTTATTTTTTAGGCGGGGTCCAAAATTCTTATTTTATTTATTTATAATTTTTACTTCTTTTTAAAAATAATATATTCCCCAAATACAAAGATTTTTTTCAACATTCACTCTTGTCAAACCTTGTATTCAAAATGTTTCTCCTTTCCTCCCAGATGGCAAGCAATCCAATATAGATTAAACACATGCAATTCTTCTAAATATATTTCCGTATTTGTCATGCTGTACAAGAAAAATCAAATCAAAAGAGAAAAAAAAAGGAAAAAACCCAAACAACATCAGTTTTCTTATTTTAAAAATGGAGGCAATAATACTTGAAACTATTTACCTTGTAGGATTATAGAGAGGAAAATACTTTAGAAACCATAAAGCTAAATAAATGTTATTATAACCATCAATCAAAATTTTGAAGGAATTTTTTCAAGTTGGCTAAACTCGTCATCATATTCCCTCTTTTTCAGGTGGTTACCTAACCTTTGTTATCTATCCTCCATTAGCAAGATCTTCATCTCTTGGATCATTCTAATTTCCCTTTTTGAGGAGGAGATAGAATTGTGATCTTAGAGATGAAAACTGGAAGAAACCTTCAAGACCATCTAATCCAATATTCTTACTATACAGATGAGAAAATGGAGGCCTAAAGAAGCTTGCTTAAGGTTATCCACATAGTGGAGAGGAGGGCATTGGATCTTCCTTACTCCAAATGGAATACCTTCTTCCTTTGTTCTACTTAAACCATCTGTAATGCTTGAGGGAAAATTTTGCTCTTGCAATAAAAAAGACATTCTGGCCATGGTCCCACTCATTGTGATGGTGTCTGATTCTGCTTTATAGAATGCCCATGTTCATATTGCATTTTGCAGTGAAATATTCTGGTGCCCTCTGGTTCTGTTCATGTTATTTAGGATACCATCTGCCACCTGGTTGAATGATAAAGTGGTAGTTACAGAATATCACACCTCAATTGAACAGACTGTTCTATCTATTTATCTGTCTATCTATTATTTGTCTATCTATCTGTCAATCTATCTATTATTTGTCTATCTATCTATATGGGAATGGTCAGTTTTGTTATTTTTGAGGGGGTGAGAGTTTCTGGTTCAAATAAATGAGCTGGGTAGTTTGGGCTTTCATTGCAGGAGAGAAATAACCACTAGTCTCACTGTGGACTAAGGGAAGTAAGTGTGTTATAGTGGGAAGGACCAAACTCTATGATCCAGTTCCAGCCTTGCCACTTAGTAACAGTGGAATTGTAGCCAAGGCATTTCAGCTTCATATGTAAAAAAAAAATAGGGATGATGATAAATAATAGAAGGTATGGTGGATAGAATGTGGGAGGAGGAGTCAAGAAGGTTGGTGTTTGAAACCTGCCTCAGATACTTACCAGCTGTGTGACTCTTGGCAAGTCACTTAATTGCTCTTCCTGATGTGTAAAATGAGGATAATAATAGTATTTACCTAACAAGATTATTATAAGGATCAAATGAGTGAACATGTATAAAACATTTATTTGGGTCAGCTAGTTAGTTACATATTGCAGTGGATAAACTTCTGGTCCTGAATCCTAGAAGACAAATTCCAATCTCATTTCTGTGTGATTCTGGCTAAGTCATTTATTTCTATGCTTCAGTTTCCTGATCTAGAGAATGGGTCTAATAAAAGAAATTACCTCTTGAGGTGGTTGTGAGGAACAAATGACAAGATATTCATAAAGTGCTTATCACAGTGCTTTGTACACAATATTAGTTATTCTTATTATTAAATGCTTTATAAGTGTTAACCAATTTATTATTATTTATCGGGTGTGGTTGACGATGAAAGGATTAAATGGAATCAGAAGAATGGATGGCTAATGCAAATAGGATTTATTACTGTCAATGTATTCGCCATGGTTTGTTAATTGTGTAAAAAAGAGAATCAGTGTAAAGTCTAGGGTGCTTCAATGGGAATCTTGACAGAATCATTTCTAAAACTTGTAGGCTATATCAAGCTGGAGAATTATTCTCCTCAAATAATAGTATGTGCATTTAGTGACTGAAGGAAATCAGTCTGACACATGGAAGCTTTCAGGATAAATTTGGGCAATCCATTTCAAATACTCCTGACAAAAAGGCACAATAAAAGGAAGAATTCATATGAATAATTGATTTGTTTAACTGAATTAATTGCTTTGCCAAGCATTTGATGGCTTTTTAGACAAATGGCTTAAGTGAGGTCAATATTCAAGACTGGGAGACAAAAATGACATAGAATTCACAAAGCACAAATTTGAAAGACATGATTTACAAGTCACATAGGATAGCCAAATTGCCGTCTTGCTTAAGACGGAAAAATAACATTTTAAAATATTTTTTAATTAAAAAAATTAAAAGGTCAATTTCAATGTTTTCAAAGTTCTTCTTCTCTGCTTCCTCTGACCCTCCATTCTTTTAGGAACAGAATTTTTCAAGAAAAATCCAAGAGAAAACAATGTGACAATTTCTTAATTGAAGATCTAACACCTGTGACTTACATTTCTGGGCCTAGTAATGAGCCTGCTTTGTGATTTGAGTACTAGTTTTGTCAGAGATCATTCTCTTACCCATGAATCATAAGGATAAAGTGACTTTAAAATTTCTTGCTTACTTTTTACTTAAAAAAAATTTTCCCAACCTTATTTTCATTCCAACATTGTTATAATCAAAATGGACTGAATGATTGCTTTGTACCTAATATGGTCCTAAGCTGATAGAGAATATCAAAACAAAAAAAATGAAACTGGTATACAAAACTTTCACACTTAATTTATTTGGCTTCCTTTATATTAGGATTGCTAAGAATTTGGACATGTGCTGTGTTGGTTTACTTCTGTACTGTGAAAAAAAAAAGGACTTGCTAAGCAAATTAACAGTGTCATCAACATTTGGAGTGAGTGGGAATGAGAAATTTTTTTTTCATTGAACAAATTGTTTATTAAATCTTGGTAACATATTTGGGTTAATGTACTAATTATAAGTAAGCTTTCTGTAGTCATAAAAGAAGACCTAGAGGGAACTTCATGTGACAACATTTTGTTAACCATTTTGATTACTCTCTTTCCTTTTAAATCACTTAAAAATAAATATTCTAAAATCCAGCTGGATTTTCTTACCATCTAGTCCAAATTAGTAGTAAGGATTTACGGTAAATACACATGTCAAAACCATGTAAACTTTTGCACCATCTACTCTGGAGTTATATAAAATATAAATGAGCTTCTTGTGATTTGCAGGCAGTTGGGATGAGTATGGGACTATCTCAGAAGAAATGGGTCCTTAGTAGAAATGTAAAAGGCACCTACCTTTTTCTCATTTTTAAACTTTAATACTAGAGGAGATTATGTCTTCTAGTTTTAGCATGATTCTGAGGGCCATTACCTCTGACCTTTATAATTTTTATGTAGAACTTTAATTGGCTGGGTTTTTTTTTTTTTTTCTTGGGGGCTTGGAGAACTTTGGACAAAGCTCCTTAAATAACTGGATAAATAATTAATTTAGCAGATTAGAAACACTATTAGTTTGCCTTTGAAGGCAGAGCTCTGGGGACCTATTGCACTTTTACCTAATTTGGAAATGCTTTCCCCTGGATTGTTATTTTGGGGCGCACTCTGCTATCTGCTTTTCTTGCTATTTTCAGCCTCCCAAGAGAGCCTCAACTGACATCATAGCAGCAAGAAACAGGCAAGGAAACCAATAACCTTTTGCTTTCATAAAGCATTTATTTTTATTTGAAAACATTATACAGGCATTACATTGCCACAGCCAGTCCATATAGGAGCATGCAAATATCAAAAATGGAGAAAGTGTTGATTCAGCATATTGGTGCAGATTCTTTTTTTTTTTTTTTTTTCTTCTTTTCTTTTTGGTTTAGATTCCCATTTGCAATGGTCAGGGTTAGTGTGCTTATTATGGGGTTTACCAGTAGAATCCTACCCATGGGGTAAAGTTTTTCCTTTTAGCTAGCTTGGGACTATGAAATGGCTTTAACGCAAACAAAATGAAACAAAAAACATACTACACGCTTGTCAGAAGGTTAATAGCACAAGTTAGCAATATCTAAACTAAACACTGAAACTTTTCCATTATGACACAGTGATGCAATTTTTTTTCAATTGCTTGGTCTATCATGTTGGGTGTTTCCAAGTTGACAGCTGTAGAAATCTGGAACCAAGATAGCCATGATTTTGGGAGGTCCAGCCCATTCTCGGTGGGAGAAGGGTTAGGTAGGTTTCCATTTAGTAGCTAAAAATTACCCCTATCTTGCTAAGGGCTGCTCAGTTCCCAAGGGATGGTGATGTTGACAAGACCTCTGGTTTATGTAACCACTGCCCCACATTGCTAAAGTCTCATTCAACCAGTGGAGAGTTGTGAGCTGAAGAATTGAATTGCTGCTGGTGTCTACAAAGGTTCTAAAATTGTAGGAAACAGAACACTTGGAATGGCATTATCTTTCTTATCTCCCCCTTCCCATCCTTCCTTACTAGACTAAAAACTTTTTTTGTATTTGTATACAACAGGAAGGCTTGTATGCCATTGTTTTTTCCTGGGGGCCCTTGAACTCTTCTGATCTGAGGGTCAGTCCAACACAATTATCCACCCCTTTACTTGAAGAAGAAAGAAAGCAACACTGTTAAGTGACTCCAGTGATGAAAAGGTCTTTGTGAGGTGAGCTTGCTGAGTGGTGATAAAGGATGTACAGTGCATTTCTAAACATTCACACTTGGTTTCCATACAATGGAGTCAATTAAAATATTCTATAAAAATGTTTCAAATGGCAGATGTAAGCCATCTGTTGATTGCAAATCTTTTTTTTTAATTTAAATTTTTAAAAACTCCCAAGCCAGTGAACTGACCTGGAAATGCCTTCAATCCACTTGTTCCTAATAAGACTACTAAATATCTACAAATTAGTATCATAAAAATGAATAAAAAAGAAGACTACAAACATTTGGCTTAAAAATAAATACTAAAAACAGGGTAAATCAAGAAAAGTATGCAAAATGAAGGAATGTAAACACAAAATAAAACCACAATCTTTAAAGGTCTTTAGACCCAAATAGACATAATGTTCAGAGAAAGGTATTTAATTGGTTTAAAAGGTAGCAGAGAATACAGGAGATGACAGGATTCCTCAGGATTGGGAGAATCTTAGCACAGTGATTTTTCCAGAAAATAAACACATTCTTTTAAGGGGTTATTCGAGAAGACAATGGATTTTGAACATAAGTGTTTTTCTCACCTGTCCCAAGGGATTTTTCTCCTGGAATGAGGACATGGCCAGATTATTTCTTCCATTGTTGAAAAATATAAAACCAATTCACACACTTTTAGATTAATACTAAGGCAGAGATTTCAACTTTAATAAGAGTATTGGCCTGATTCAAATCCTTTAGAACTATCTTGCTATTTGAGCATGTCAAAAGTAGTACCAATGTTCTTTTCTATTTTGCAGAAAACCTATGGTGTAGTTGGTGTGCTTAATATTTGCACATATGTTTATCTGACTTAAAAATTCTCGCAAACATTTACCTTTTCTATACCCTTTACCTTTATCAATTATCTTTTCTGCATCAACCAAACATAAAAGATATTTCATGTACTTATAGGTTATAGCTACTACTGGGAAATTAGGTTCTTTTTTTGCTTCTTGACTTCTAATCCTTGAAAAAAAGACATTTTCAGGGGGAAAATGTATCATATTCTTGTTACCCAAAGAAAGAAAAGGCAAGACAGATTAAGAATATGACATTTTAAAAGATTAGTTCTACTTGCCAGATGGGCATCAAGCATTCTTCAAATGAATAATTGTAAAATGATGGTATCTCTACCACTGTGATGGAGTCAAGTCAACTGAATTGCTCTTGGTGCCTGTAAAGTTTTTGTTCTTAAACTCTTTTGTGGGTGGCAAATCAGTTAAACTTACAAAATGAACATCATTTATTTATTGGTACACTTAGAAAAAAGGGAGTCTCATAATAAGATGCCTTGATTTTGTTCCATATTATCTCACCAAAAAAGATCTAAAAAGTGGAGGAAAATAAAAAAAAACCTGGGAGATGTGTGTGTGTAATAGGGAGAGAAGAGGAAGCATTAGGGAGAATAGATTTGGGTAAAAAAAAATCTTGGGGAAAAAAGATGTGATTTCTAGAGTTTCTCCATAACCTATAGCAATGATAGATTTTTGACCCTATTATCATAAGGACTTGGTTGGCAGAAATCTCATGGCACAACAGAAGGCAATGACTGGAGCAGTATGTAGTGATTGCAAATATAAAAAGGCTAAAATGCTCATTTTAGATCTATTCCTAGAATAGAGAATTATATGGTCAGTTGCCCCTCCCCACAAGGGTCTTAGCACAGATGACATATTGAGCTGGTAATCCAACAGGTGGTAGATTAACCATTAACCACCAAATTCCTAGGTCTACTAAGCTTTTCTGGGGTGGAGCTCCTGCAGCATGCATCACTCACAAAGTCTATGCAGAAAAAAAAATTAAATATGATTCTTAAAAAGTGACTTGTCATAGAAAAGTGGAATTTATGTGACTGCTTGTAGAACATGGTATTTTGATTTGTATTTGGGATAGAGATGAGGGTGGTGTGCAAAATCCCCTCTTGAATATTGGTTCAATAATAATAACAGTAATAATAATAAAAAACAATAATAATACTATCTTTTGATTCAAAACATTTCACAGTAATTGATGCAGAGGGAATTGCGGTCAATGTGCACCCTAGACAGACACCTCTCTAAGTAGGTTGTTTTGGAGTCTGGGTCTCTAGGGATAATGAGTTTGTTCTTTGCAAGAGGCTTTCAATTTGCTACCTTGCAGTCCACCTGTGTAAACTGCACCTGGTAAATACCTTTCTCTATTTACAATACAGAGATGATGGGCATACATGTGGCCACTGAGTCATCCTCAGTGAGTTGGGAGAGCCTAATCCTAGGCAACTCGCACATGGGGTTCTTCTTCCATCTCTTGACCTAGGCTGGTATAGGTGACTGAAGGTTCCACTTGCCCAGAGGCTGGTAAGTCTACAACAGTTCCTGATGGGTTTCGAAACTGCTTGTATACCCGAGGATCCTGGGCTATGTATGTGGAGGTGGAGGAGTAGAGCACCAGCCCGATGAGGATAGTGAAGAAGGACAGGAGATAAAGTCCTGAAAACTGAAGCACACATAATTCCAAGGTTATTAATATAGTAAGGCTATAGGCTTATTCAGTTTTTTTTTTGCCACAAAATTTAGTAAGCACCTTCTGCATACAAGTCATTATATTGAGGAGAAATGAGTAAATGATAAATAATGATAGTTAACATTGTATAGCACCTTAACGTTTGCAAATCTTTTAACATATATTTGGTGTTCATGACGAGCCTGTGAATGATATGGTATTATTATCCCCATTTTTCAAATGAGGAAACTGGAAATAAATAAATCTTTCATGTGTAATAAACTTCAAATGTTCCTATCCTTTAAAAATTGCAATCTAGAAAAGGAGATAAGATATAGATTATACAAATAAGTATAATATTAAATAAAAAGCAATTTGTATAGTCAGTGCTTGCCTAGTAGAGTGACTGGCACATACTAAATGCTTCATAAATGTCAAATAGTTTTTATCTATTTAACATGAAATATCCTCAAACCAAATTTTTAAGAAAAATTCTGTTTGGGAAGAGATTCCAGGATATTAATCTGTACCACATATTATGAACATATTGATGGAAAGTCCATATCAGAAAGGGATGGTTGCACCAGTATCATCTATGGTGGGTGGCTTTATTTTATGTAATTATATATTTTAATAATCAATTCAATAATTTTAATAATAATTATTATATTTTAATTAGGTTATGTAATAATTCTTATTAAATACTAAATTTAGGCATTTCCCCTTTTAAAATAAGTTTTTAATTGATATCTTTTATGTTTTAATATTATAGTTTCCCCCGTTTCTCCTTTCCTCTTTCATCCTATATAACAAATCATATTTTTTTTAAAAAAAGGAAAAAAAGGAAAAATCAGCCCAACTAATTAATGATTTGAGAAAGTTTGAAAATATACACAATGGGCTAAGGGGTGAGTTAGGGATGTCCTATCATTTCTTCACTTGTTTTTTACTCACTTTTGATTGGATGTGTATGTGTGTGGTTGTTCTTTCTATTTACATTGATATAGTCAATATATTGTTTTCGTGACTCTGCTTTACTCTGCATCAGTTCATGGAGAATTTTTCATGCTTCTCTGTATTCATAACATAATTATTTTCTTAGAGAAAATAATATCCCATGTACCATAATATGTTTAGCTATTCTTCAATCAAAGGTCATTTACTTTGTTTCTAGTTCTTTGCCATCACAAAAGATACTGCTATAAATATTTTGGTCTATATGGGAACTTTCTTCTAATCAAGAGTTTCCTTGGGGTATAAGTCTAGTAATGGGATCACTAGTTCAAAATGCATGGATATTTTTGTTACTGTATGTGCATTACTTCAAACTGCTTTTCAAAATAGTTGTATCATTTCACAGTTCCAACTACGATGATGCCTTTTATCTTATTATTTTTGGTCATGTTTTCCAATTTATATGGAATAAGATGAAACCTAAGGGTAATTCTGATATTTGTTTTTCTTGTTAGTAGTGTTGGCACATTCTTTCATATGGTTATGAAAACTTTATTGTACATATATCTTGGATACATATATAAATGTGTGTGTGTGTGTATGAATTGTTTATATCTTAGATTCCAAACCCTTAGAGATATTTGGTACTATTTTTCTTCCTTCCATTCAATCACTTCCATTCTTATATTGGTTACATCAGTTTTGCCTATGCTTTTTTTTTTTTTTTTAAAGTTTCATGTAATTAAAGGTACACTGATTTTCCCTTGTCTAACTTGTTCTCGTTCTCTCTCTCTCTCTCTCTCTCTCTCTCTCTCTCTCTCTCTCTTCTCTCTCTCTCTCTCTCTCTCTCTCTCCTCCCCCCCCCCCCCCCCCCCCCCCCCCCCCATCTCTCCCTCTTTCTCTTTCTCCTCAATACCTGGGTTTCCATGATTGCTGCTTTATAACATAGTTTGAGGATTAGAAGTGCTGGTCTTCTTTTCTCCCTACTTCTTGTCATCAATTCCCTTGATGTTTAAGGTCTTTTGTTTTCCAAATTAATTTTGATAAGTTCTATAAAATATCCCCTTAGAAGTTCACTGGTATAGTAATATAGTCATTTTTAGTATCAGGAGTCACACAGGTAGTAAGCATTGGAAGTAAGATTTCAGTCAAAATCCTCTGATCCCAAATATTGTGTTAGCTCTTTCTGTAGCTACACAGTTACCTGTAGAATGTCTCAGAGACTGGGTTTGAGTAAAGCTAGAACAAGACACAGAAACAAATTTGGGGAAACCCCAGATAGTGTCCAAAGAAATCAGAAAAGACTAGGACTAGAAGAAATTCAGTGTCTAACTTTGAAAGCTGCTCAGTAGAAGAGAAGGGGGAAAAAAGAAGACATTAACTCTATTAATACTACTAAACCCTTTATACAGATTTATTTCTCAGATAATTAGTCAGGAGACTTTAATTGCATCTTAGTTTTACTACTAACTAATTGTACTACACTGGAAAACTCACTTCTCTTTCTGCAAATCATATATATAGTAGAGATTTGCAGCTTGTACACAATTCTCTCCTTTTGACCTGCATTGTACATGCAAATGCTCATTTTATTTGATATTTAAGTTATGAATATAAAAATGAAATTTAAAAAGTTGCTTCTTCTTTATGGACCTCAGTTTCCTTCTCAGTAAAATGAGAGGGCTAGATAAGATCAGGGATTCTTAATCTTTTTTATGCAATGGGCATTCATTCCTCTTGTGAAACCCGTGGATGAACCTCTTCTCAGAATAATGCATTAAAATGCATAAAAGAAAATTGTCATCAATTGGCATGACCTAACTTTCAACAATGATTAGTCTATCATGTATTTAAGTTTTATTTCTTTAAGGATAATTTTGTAATTGAATTTATACAAGTCTTTGGTGTGCCTCTATATATAGATCCTCAGACTTCTTATTTACTTTGTTGTTATTTGGAATGGAATTTTCCTTCCTATCTTTGCTTCTTGGATTGTTATTACTATGTAGAAATATAATTATTATTGAGAGTTATATTTGAGCTTGCAAATTTGCTAACACTATTGCATCTCAATTAGTATCATTGATGATTTGCTATCATTTCCCAAGGATATCATTAAATAATCAGCAAATAGGAATAGTTTTTGTCTTTTTTATCTATCTTTAATCCTTTAATTTCTCTTTTTTTTTTTTTTATTGCAGTTTCTGGAATTTCCAGAACTATATCAAATAACATGTTCTGATTACTATTTTTTATTTCTGATTATGTTGTGATTAGATTTTGCTCTGTTTCTATTTTATTGATCTTATTTTTTGTACTCTTTTAAAAAAATCAGATTAGATAAATGTCAATTTTTTAGTCTCTTTAAGAGAATTAATTTTCACTTTTACTGATTTCTATGTTTTCTTTTTTGGCTTCCAATTTATCTATTTCTCTTCTAATTTTCATATCTATCTTCTTGTGATTATTTTAGATGCTTATGGATTTGTTTTCCAATTTAAAAAATGTATATTCAGTTCATTAATCCTCTTTTTTTCTAATCTGTTAATAAGTGTTTGTAGGGATGTGACTTTTTCTCCAGGACTGCTTTACTTCTATTATAGAAATTTTGATATCTTGTTCTCTTTTATATAATTATTTATTATGATAAAATTATAATTATTAATTATTATTACTAATAAAATTATATATTATTATATATTATTATAATATAAAAGAATGATTTATTCTTTTACCCACATATTATTTAGGAATTCATTTTTATATGTCTGCTTTATTCTGTGTCTTTTATTTATGGTTCCCCGTATTTTTATTTATGGTTTATAAAGATGTCTTTACTATTTGTCTTTATACATTTGCTTGCCTTTTTCCATTAATACAATCTATTTTTTGGTAAAAGTTTCATGTGATACTGAAAAATATGAATATTCTTTTGCAGTCCTTTTTAGAAGACATCATAAGTCTTTTAATTCTATTTTCTCCAGCAATTTGTTCAATTTAATTTATCAAACACTGAGAGAGGGATATTCAATTCACCACTCTTGTCATTATTGTTTTACTTTATTAAACTTGGAAAAATTAGGGATAATATATCTTCTTAACACAATCATAAACATTTGGTGTGGACTTATGCAGCTATATTTGGTCATTCTCACTTTATTCTAATCATTTTTGAAGGCTATTCATCTACATAGTTGGCCTTACTATCTGTCCTAACCAGCAGGACCTCGTAAGTCGTAGGGTGTCGAGGAAACAACTAAGACCTGCAAGAGAAATGGGCGAGAAGGAGGAGGGAGACTACACTGCGGTGGAAAAGAGTCTCATTTATTAAAAGAAGAAGCTTAGTTATATATGGCTTGACTGCCTGCGTTTTCTGGGTGGGGGGTTGCAATGTAAAGAGAAGAATGTCAGAACACAGGTGTGGCTGACATCCTGGGGCATACTCGTTATCTAGTTCTGGGCGGAAATGGCCAATTTCCTGGGACACACTCATTATCTTGTCTCAGGAATTTAGGATGTATTGTTTGTTCACAATAAGGTTTTAGCTAACCGTATCAGAGTTTACGCACAGGTAGTCACGTTCTTCTTGGCTCTTTGTTTCCTGTCTCCAACAACTATCAACTTTGGGAATATTAAATTAGATTGTTGGAAAGATATAATACACTATTTTCTCCCCACCAAAAACCTTATTGGAGTAAATATACTGCCAGTTGTTTTTCTATCTATTTGGCCTTGCAGGCCAACTATATTATAAAGTAAAATATGCATGACCCTGGAATCAGGAGAATCTGAATTCAAATCTGGCCTCAGACACTCATTAGCTATGTGATCTCAGGCAAGGAGGAGGATTCCTCCAATTGCCTTCTCTTTCTCCAAAAGAAGAATATGAATATGAATAAAGATGAGGCAAAAAAGTGAATTTCTTTTTGTATATACATCCAGGGATTTCAATGCAGTCAGGAATTTTTTTCTAAGACCTCGAATCCTTTGAGAATTTTCATTGGAAGTCACTTGGCAAAATAATGAGTACTTTCCTTTCTATATCAAAATAAATGGGGTATTCCTTCAATCACAGAATTTGAAGGCAAAGAAGCTAGCTTTGAAACCATCTTTCTAACTTTCTACCTTTTCTATCCTAGTTGGGTAGAATCTTTGGGTCTATTTTTTCATCTGTAATGTAAAGGAGATGAATTGGATGAAATTAATACCTTTCCAACTCTAAAATTTCTCCAGGAACTACAATTTCATTCCTTAATCATAGTCTTTCCCCTGGTTAATTAGGAGTTCCACTAGGGAACTTAGCTAAACCCCTTTCTTTGCTAAAAACCCCAAATTGAATTTAGCCTGCTTTTAACAGTATAATAATATTGTTGCTCCTTTGATTTGGAGATGGTCTAAACTTACAAATTCTTTTGAGGAACCTCATGGCACTGATATAACTCCAATATACTTTGGGAGTTCAATACTTCTTTATTCCATCAGTTGGTGGCCCTGTATAGAGAAAGCCATTTCTGTACCACATTATTACTTTACCTTAACCAAATCTGAAGGCTATTTGTTTATAGAGTTGGTTTTGCTATCAACGTTAGGAATTCTCTGTGCCAGATCAGATTGTTAGAAAGGTCTATTATAACATTTTCTTCCCACCAAAGCTTTACTGGGGTAAATGTGCTGCCACTCTAACCTCATGAACAGAAGATAGTTTATCAGTTTTTACTAAGTGTGCATTAGTTTCATATTTTTCTCCAGTCTTGGTATACCAGAACTCAGAAGATGGAAAAAAAAAAAAAGAGAACTGAGAGGCTAGGATTTCCCCACACCCTTGACATTATTGACTAGCATATAGGGTATCTGGTTAGTTTTAGTTCTTGTGGTTGCCTTAGATATCCCTCCAGATGAGGCATTGGATAGGAATGGTTCATGATTCCTTGATTGATCTTCATCCTTAACCTTTTTACTTTTCCTCCTTTCTAAGAACTACCTTCTTGACCATTTTGCTAATTTTAAGACTACTAAAAGAAAGGGAGAAGGAATATAGACAAAAATCAAATTAGCCTATTTTTTTTTGTTTTTGAGAAAAGAAAGTCAGAAATGAGATCCTTGGAGTATCTGTGGATTTCAATGATTTATCAGAACCCCTTCATCCCACTACTGCTGATACCCTTTTTTTCCTCATTCAACCAAAGTAAGTATATGCAGGCAGTGTTCTCTGGCAGAAGGGACCACAGGGGGTGAATGAATAATTGAAATATGTAGGTAATCCTCAATCCTCACTTTAGCCAAATAGAAACTTTCTCAGCCTCAATAAAAGAGTAAACCCCAAAGAAAAAATGCACTGTTTTGAATCATCTTATCCTATTTCCCCTAGCCAGCGCTGCTGGTTAAACAACTTTGGAGTCAAAACTGAAGCTAAGAATAGGAATGGAGGTGGGGAAGGAAACTAGACAAGACATAAATTAGATAATTGGCCTGTGACCATAATCCAAGGTTATTGGCCATTGGATAGTTCAGTAAGGGGGAAGACAACCTTACAAATGGCATATTAAAAACTAGGTCTTATTTTTTGAAAAAAGGCTAATATTGTTGAAGGGGCTAGGAGTACGTGTCAAATTATGTTTCATTAAAGAGGACAGAATGAGCTTTAGGAATCAAAACCAAAGATCAATTTTTAAAAATTTTATTCTCCTCTCCTAAATTCTGAAATTCTCCTTAGCCAAATTGTGAAAAGCTCATTCTGTGTCAAATTTTCCAGACAGAGTTAGGTTCTAAACTCAAGTTCAGGGAGATATAAATTCAAATTCAGCCTCAGATACTTGCTAGCTGTGACCTTGGGCAACTCACAATTTCTGATTATCTCAGTTTCTTCAATTGTAATATGGAAATAATAATGGCACTTACCTTTCAGAGTTGCTTTGATAAACAAATATGATAATATTTGCAAGGCATTTGAGTTCAACACCTGGCACACAATTTTGCATTCTACAAACAATATATATAATACATAATAATAGTGTTTATTTAACCATTAACTATTTAATTCTATTTCTCCCTGTAAAATGATCATACTGTACTTTGTGATTGAGTAAGAATGATGGACTGGGAGCTAGAAGATTTGAACTGAAATTGTGCCTGTGATATTGTGATATTTAAGTTATGTGACACTTGAAAGAGAATGTGTGATTTGTTTAAAACAAATATTTCATTCACCAATGCTCTCTTACCAATTGTTTTTCTCTAGTCACTTAATTTTTTGGAATTTCAGTTTCCTCCTCTATAAAGTGGGACATTGTAATACCAGAAATTGCTCTCTTCTGGGATTGTTGTAAATAATTGTAAAGTAAATAAAGTTAAAATTGTACCTGCTGTGACAGCATGGTATTAGTGCATAGAATGCTGGACTTGCAAGTCAGGAAAACCTGGGTTCAAAACAACTTCTGATCCTATTAGTTGGTATGTGAACAGGGGTAAGACAGTGGACTTTGAATTTAGGCCATCCTTTTACAATCTATCCTATTGATGGCACCTGGAAAACACAGTAGATAGAGTGTTGTTCTTGAAGTCAGGAAAACCTAAATTCATATATGGTTTTTAATAAGTTTGTGTGACCTTGTAACACACTTAATACCTATTGTGTGTGAGGCTCTGCAATAGGAAACTACAATAGGTGCAATAATATAGTTATTTACTTCTCTTCACTTTTCCCTTTCTCAATCTGTATCAATGGAAGGAATTTCTGTAGGATTATTGCATCATTATTAATGATAAAATTTGAAAAGAATACTATATACAAAGAAGTTTTTTTCCCCCTGATTTCCAGTCTCCCTATGGTTAATGTGAGAAGAGTGAGTGTGCACCTCACATATTTAGCAGTAGAGTACTGGGGAAGAATAGATAATAAGGCAATGTTCCAGAGTGAGGATTCCTCTATTTCTAATAAACATCTGTTTAATTTCCACAAATATATAATTCACTATGGCATGGATTTGGGTATAAGGTAGAAGTATCTATCTTGGAACTTATCCAAGGGGACTTCGCCCAAAAGCATTTTACAGTATCACAGAACTTCAAAATTAGAAGGAACCCAAGCCATTATTGTAGTCTAATATGCCACCAAAAAACCCCTCCACTTCAACATATCTGATAAATAGTTATCCAGACTCTTTCTGAAGACCTCTAAAAAGCAGGTAGTCATTATCTCCTAAAGTAGACTGTTCTTTCTTCCTTTCAATAACTTTAATTGTTAGAAATTTGCCTTCAATAAATTTAATCTCACAATGAAACTAAATTTGTTCCTTTTCTATGTCTGCCTTCTGGGATGCAGCAGAATGAGCCTAATTCTTCTTTTATAGAGTTTCCCTGTAAATATATGATCACTGGAGATACATGGAGAACTTCATGACAATAATTTCTCATATAGAGATGATTTTACCCACCCCAATGGACTTTAAAAACAATATAAAGAGGCTCCAACATAATTTCCCATGAGAAATTTAGATTCATCAGGCAATATAATCCTTTACTGTCTATATGCATCCAGAAAAAGATTTGAACATGAGAAATAATTACAACCATTTTTTTGGGGGGGGGATAGGAAAAGCAAAGGAAATGGTTTCAATGCATTGCTTTCTCCCTTTTTTAGATTGATATTAAAAAGATGACTGCACTAGGTCTTGTTAATGGAGTCCCTACTGTTTCAAAATATATCACCCATTTCAAGAACAGGAAAATCACTGGGAGACTTATGGCTACTGTGAAATCATTAATTGCAAATAAATCAAGAAACTCAAGCTTCTTGAAAAAAAAATTAGAGAAATGGTCTGTAAACACTAGAGGGGAGACAGAGTAGAAAAGAGAAAATAGACTGAAATCTGTTAGTTCTTTTTAGTTCTCAATAGATTAGAAACGACAAGTCACTAAAGCATCAGTTAACAGCTCCACATTACTGTTAAAGGAAGCTATAAGAACAAACACCTTGTTAGTCAGAGCAGAACAGTTAGCATCTCCATTCCAGAAATATCTGTGAACAACAAAAATAGAGGACAAAGAGCTGATGTTAAGTCTAAATTGTGATGTCTTTTCACTTAAACCCAGATTACTGTCATGAGTTCCCAACATTTCCTTGTGATCTACTTTATCTAACTCAGAACAGGGACAGATTGGGAAGCTTTATAAAGCTGAGAAATGATTCTTTTATATAAAGGCTGTTTAACAGGAACATAATGATAATAACTCATGTTTCTACAATGCTTTAAAATTTTCAAAATTCTTTATGCCAAAGTCAGAAGAAATTGACATAATAAAGTAAGACAATGATGCAAGATTGTCCCAACATGCAAATGGAGAATAGGATGGAAGCAGGATTTCTATTTAAGACCTTCTTTCAGACAACAGCTGAGGGAAATTTCTAATTATGGTAAGGTTTGGGAATCTTTGGAATCTCCAAAATAAAGATCAAATATAGTTGAATAAGGGATTGAGCACTATATTTGATGAAAAGAAAGTGAAAGCTTGAGGAAGATGGAGGAAATTGTACCATGGATAAAACCTGGTTCAAGAATCTCTACCCTACTTGTATTATAAATAATATCCTAACCTCTCCTCTCTATGCTACTCCCTTTCCCCCGAGATAGACTAGTTTTCCTTTAGACAATAGATGTTTATTATTTTTTATGAGCTGCATACTATGATAAGTGCTAGGGATTCTTTTTAAGAAAGATGAGACAATCCCTGCTCTCAAGCTACTTACAATCTAATGGAGGAGTAGACACACAAACAGTTACGTGCAAACAAGCTGTATACAGTCTAAATTGGAAGCAATCAATAGAAGAAAAGGACTAAGATTAAGGAGGAATGAGAAAATAGAAACCATTTTGAAGACTTGATTGTCTTCAGGGAGTAAAGATTTATTCTGTTAATATCACTAATTACAAAAATAACCACACAAAGCTCCAGGTGCTCTCTGATGTCTGGATGGTGAGCTACAATGGATAACTCAGTGGCAGAGGAGACTCGCTCAGATGATTCAATATAGAGTGAACTCAATGCATGTGTTTCTAAATTTTCCTTTTCTTTGGTTTAGTAAATCTCTTATTGTTGAATGAAATTGTTGAAATCTCTATTGAACATAAACTATGAGGGAACTGATAGGCGGAAGCAAGACCCAAATCTGAATACTCCTTTCTTTCCCATTCCCCATGGAGCAAATAAAACAGAGTTATCTGCAAGAGATAGAAATAAGAGTTATGGAGAACTGAAGGTCTTAGTTCCAGCAAGGGCAAATTTCACGCAGAGCTTCAGAGATTATAATGTTTGTTTTTTCACCCTAACGATCATAATGTAGTAACACTCATAAAATGCAGGTTGCTTTTTCTACTAGAGGAGAGTCTCCTCAGATTTGTCAAATGATTAGTTTTGATGATTCACATAACTAACCCCCTCCCCCCAAATTAGGAAGCATTGCTGAAAAACATAAAAGTGGGTAAAAACTGAAGACTTCAGGTCAAAAATGTTGTTTTCACCACTGCTCTTAATTGAAAGTAGGATTCCAGAAGAGAGAAAAAGTTGTAAGAAGCTGATGAAAAAGAAAGTGCTTGAGGTGTCATGTTTTGGGTTTGGGGATAAGAATGTCTTGGATAGAGATGTAATGCATCTGAAGTGAAAATATATTTAGTTAGAGATTTATAAATCTGATTAAAAGAACTTTACATAGGGAAAAAAAGAACGATAGGGAGAAAACCACATCTGCCAAGCCAGAGAGTAACAAGTACAACAAAAATAGAAGAATATCAGTGGAGTGGACCAGTAAGTCTCATGAGGCAAAATTTAAGGAGACAGACTGTAATAAAAACACAAGGCCTCACATATTTATGTATAAAATATGGATAATAAAAAGTGAACTATAGATCTAAAGGCAGAGAGATAAATTTGGTTCCATGTAAGTATCACCGAGACTTGGTAGGATGTGACTTATGACTGGAACATAGTCATGGAAGAGTATAATTTATCCGAGAGGAACAGATTAGATAAAAGGAGTTTTGTAGCAGAACTGCATATTACAAATATATACTTATGTGGGGAAGTCTACAGACTGGAGTGGGGTGGCTTGGTGGGTAGCTCTGAAGTGATGATTAATAAGGGAGAAACAGATGTAATAAGTGTAGGAGTACACACCCAGGGAAAAGGAAGAAAATTAATAATGAATTTGGGAAACATCACAAAATTAGGTTGAATGTAGGATATAAAAATGATTGGGAGACCTCTCCCCTCCACTCTGTCTCTTTTCACCTAAAAGTAGAATAGCTGATAAATTCTTCAAGACTCAGCTCAAACCTTACTTTTTATGGGAAGTCTTTCTCCATTTCTCTCTGGTGAGTGCTTTCCCTCTAAAATTACCATTCATCTTCTCTGAATGTATCTCATAGAGGCTTAATTATTTACATATTATATCTCCCTTAGATGCTATGTTAATTAAGGGCATTAGCTGTGTTTTTTACCTTTCTTTATATCCTCAAGCAAAGTGTCAAATCTTGATGATTCCTGATTTGTTTGAAGTATAATTTTAATTGAAGAAATGGTGTAGGAGATGATTCTCTCTGGATCTAATTCTGACCATTTATAAGGAACCAGTGGCTGAAGAAGAAATAATGAGGACTTTGAGAGGGTAAACATTTTGCCTTAGAATTAGTGACAGCTAAAGTGGGATAAAAGGCAGCTAAGTATCACAGTGGATAAATCCCTGGCTGTGGAGTCCAGAAGACTTATCTTCTTGAGTTCAAACCTGGGCTCCAACATTTAATGTATGTGTGTGACCCTAGCTCACTTATCTCTGTTTGACCCAATTCCAAAGTTATAAAATGAGCTGGATAAGATGACAAATTCCTCCAGTATCTTTGCTAAGCAAACCTCAAATGGATCACAAAAAGTTATACATATTTGAAATGAATGAACAAAGTAGAATAAATTTTGAATAGTCTGGCCTGTACTAAAGATTTAAGAGAGCAGATTTCAGAGAGTTCTTAACTCAAAGGAAGTAGATATTCTCAAGAATGAAATTCTTATGATGCAAAGACAAATAATTTTGATGAGAAGAAAGAAGTATGAAACAACTAGAGATATAGATGTTCAGGAGAATAGGTAGATGGAGAAAAGAGACATAAACCTATAGATTTTTTAGTCTTGTGCTAAATGGCATGCCATGAGTTGTGAGTTAGGTATAGAGACCCTGGGTAACCTGCATCATTATTGTAAGGTATGGGGATTGGAATAAGGAAGTGTTCCTCTGGGAAAGGAAGAGAGAATTGAGACCAAGTCACTAAGTCACATTATAGCTTTTTCCATGCTGCTCCTCAATCCTGGCCCACCCAAGCCTTGTTTTCAGTATGGCAACACTAGCCATCTCAAAATCTCTTACTTTGATGGGAAATTTGGATCATAATATTTCTCCCATAATTTGGTCTAGGATTCATCTTACTAGTAAACTATTCATTATTGGGCAACAACAATCACAAGGTTGAGTAGTGAAAAGGGCTACAAAGGGTCAGAACTCACAAGAAAGTGTAATATGCAAAGAACTGTCCAGAATTCTCCTGTCTGTGAGAAGGGGAATATTGGAAATCTGGAATACATTGGGAAAGAAACAAAAAAAATCGAGAAAACAAAATTTAGATTTAGACTAGACCTTAGAATTAGTGATAGCTAAGGTGAGATAAAGGGCAGCTGTGTCACTGTCATAGATGAAAATGTTCTAGGAAGGGAAGATAAATGTTTGGACAGTTAACTCTTCTTGGTAAAATCCTAACATAAATAGGGAGAAAAATAAAATTATGCTTACCTCCTTGGCTCAGATCTGGGGGAGGGGATGGAAGGAAGATTGATTAAAAACAAAGTTCAGAAAGTACTGGAAAGCAAAACAGTGACTGAGATTCTCAGAGCCCTTTCTTGAGAGAAAAATGGTTTAGAGCCATGTGGGAAGCTTGCTGAACTTTAGTAGTCTGAGATGTTTAAAAAAGACATTAAGAATGAGAACAAAGATTGAGATGCTTGCCAGATAGCTACCATTTATATAGTATATTAAGTTTTACAAAGTGCTTTACGAATTTGATTCTCAAAAGAACCCTATAAGGTATTATTAATTCCATTTTACACTTGAGGAAATTACTTCTCCTGTGTCAAATAGCTAGCATACGATCAAGTCTTACTGATTCCAAGTCTAGCACTCACCTATAGTGAGACAGATGAAAGAATCTAATGTCATTCCTGTGGTAAAGCAGTGTTTGTTACACTCAAGTCGACTGATCAACAATATGTTACTGTCCAGTGCTATAAGGAAGAGAAAAGGAGATGGAAGTAAAAGTCATACTCCTGATGCTACATCCATAGGAAATGATGTTAAATGATGGGGCAGCTAGGTGTGCAGTAGATAGAGTCAGACTTGAAGTCAGACTCCTCTTGAGTTCAAATTGGGCTTCAGATATTTACTAGTGTGATCCTGGGCAAGTCACTTATCCCCATTTGCCTCCATTTCCTCCTATGTAAAATGAGCCAGAGAAGGAAATGGCAAGCCACTTCATTATTTTTGCCAAGAAAACCCTAAATGGGGTCCTAAAAAATTGGACATGACTGAAAAGACTGAACAATAGAAACAAAGGGTGGAAACTTGATGTAATCACCACAAAGTGTAATAATCTTCACAATAGGATATGGATGAATTAGTTTTGAGATCACCTTGAAGCTAGGTAGGTAACAAGAATTTATTTGGCCCATGGATATAAATTTTATTTTATTTATTTTTTATTATTACTTTTTTATTGACAGAACCTACGCCAGGGTAATTTTGTTACAACATTATCCCTTGCACTCCTGTTCCAACTTTCCCCCTCCTTCCCTTCCCCCCTTCCCTCAGATGGCAGTCCTCTACAAGTTAAATATGTCACAATGTAATGGATATAAATTTTTAAAAAATTGAAAAAAAATATTATTTGCAATTCTAACTTAGACTACCCCAAAGAGGCATTCTAATAGCTGGTATGTGTGTTGACCATAAGTTTTACAAAATTCTCTATGTTATTTCATATTAAGCCACTGGAGGGTTAGAGTAAGGTTAGAGTAAGAGGAACATAGCTCTCCTTTCTATATCCCTCAAAAACATGATGGTGAATGGAAAGAAAATGCTTCTAGAGTCATGGCAGAACAGGGACAAGGACAAGATCTATAATTCCATTGATATAGGGAAGTCCCAAGTGATGAAACAATACCTATGGCCTGAAAGCTGCCTAACACTCTGAAAGACCACTTGCCCAGGGTCACTGCCAGTCTGGGTCACAGTCAGGTCTTGAACACAGACTTTTCTGACTTTGAGATCAGCTTCCTAGCCATTAAGTTAGGCTACCTTTTTATTTATTTTTTGCTGAGGCAATTGGGGTTAAGTGACTTGCCCAGGGTTACACAGCTAGGAAGTGTTAAGGGTCTGAGTCACATTTGAACTCAGGTCCTCCTGCCTTCAGGGGCTACCTCTTTATATTAGAAAGACAATTTGTTACCTGACTCCTCCCAGGGCTTGTGAAAAGGGCTTTCTCTGAGGCTTTGACTATACATCACTGATGCTGATGTTTTAGGAAGGATCATCATTTCTTTTTTGGTGTTCATTCAGTTTGCTGCTCTGAAAGCATAAAAGACTTAATCGGCTCATCTTCAACTTGTTATTTATTATTCAGGGGAAAAAAAAAACACCTACAAAGAATAAGAGCTAGAGAGCTATAAATCCAGTTCTATTTAAAACTAAAAAATATGAGGTAGGTCTTGACACCACTGGAGAAAAATCCTAAAATGTGGGGGGTTAGTAACTTCTATTGCTAAAGTACATAGAAAATACACTTTCACAGTAGGAATGTTCTTTGGCAGGATTGATTCGGAAATGTCAATGGCCAGGAAAAATGTTGCTTTTGACAAGGTGAGTTTGTGGAATCTAAAATAAAATTAGCTAACTTCTGTAGTGAAAAGAAAAAGAAAAACATTATTAAAAGCTGTTCTGCTCTGTACTTCTGTATTTTGTAAATGTAAGCTCTTTCAGGGGAGGAATTGTCGGTCTGTATCTATATTTCTAGTGTTTAGCACAATGTCTGGCACATAAATACTTAATAAATGCTTGTTGACTCTTATGTTGGCTAAAGTGTATGATTGATTCAGTGAACCTGTCAAAATCAGGAAGCCTTGGAGAAGGGCTTTTTCTCCTAAGATTTCCAGACTAGATAAGAGATGAATAAGTTTTAGAGAAGCAATGATGTTTGAGCTATGGTTTAGACTCATACTATCTAAAGACTGAATGATAGGGACTTGCATTAGGTAATTTGGAGGTCCCAGATACTTGAAAAAAGTTTAATGGCTCTAAGTAGCTTTATCAGTGACCGAATAATGTAAATTAGTACTCATTGTACAATGGTGAATCATTAACCAGGGTTAATGTTGTCACAGATGATGCTTTCTAAATGCTCAAGTGATAAACCATATGACCACCAGAGCAGAGATGCATCTCCTCTGAAATTTGTTTCTCCCCTAGAGCCTAGAACAGTGCTTTGCACATAGTCACAAGGGAACTTAAAGAACATTCTATCCAATAATAATAATAATAACTACTTCAAGGTTTGTAGTGTTCTGATTTCAGATTTTCATTGCTTCCTAAAGGTATCTAATAAATGTTTGCTGAACTGAATTACATTGTTTATATGTTGGGTCTTAGGAGTTAAGAGGAAAGGCTTCTTTCTTGGTTCAAGATCTCTTAAATCACTAAATTCCCTCGCCTGAAATGGTGGTAAATTACATTTTCCCATATGATTTGGAGTTAGAAGGGACCTGAGTCTCCAGGTACTGATGTGATCCATAATCTAAAATATTCTTTTTTGTTATTTGTTCTTTTTTTCTCTGAGAGGACCATGAAATCAGGAATGATGCCATGACATATAAATAAACTGAATTTAAGTGAGAGAGAGCTGTGCAAGATCACCTGCCTCACTTTCACCTCCAGAGCCATCAGGGTCCAGTGGCCAGATATAGATCAGGATGACCAAAATGGCCCTGGATGCAATGGGAGATCTTGATCTTTTTAAGCATAAATCTTCAACAATTCTCAGTTTGACTGAGGTTGAACCCATTCCATGATTAAGGCTAGGTAGCAATTGAGGCAGAGAATCTCCTCTTTCACCTAGTCAAATAAATAAATAAATGAATGAATGAATGAATGAATGAATGAATCTGGGAGGGTAAGAACCTCAGGATTTCTGGCCAAAGCAGAAATGACTGCTATTTATATTCAATCTGAGTCAATCAGGACCCAAATAATGACCACATGGGGCTTGGACCAGTCCTTAAACCAACAAGGGAAATAAGGGTTTTAAATGACAGAGGTGAGGAGGGAAGCTATTTTATGCCTAGGGAACAGCCAGCCTATGCCAAGGGATATGAGATCCCAAGGGAGATGAGAGAATATCCTGCATAGGGGATAGAAAGTAGACTTGTATGGCTAGAATGTACAGCAGTGGGTCTATGTGTATTTTAGCCTTTAAAAGATAGGTTGGAGCCAGAGGAAAAAAGAATTTTAGATTCTAAATAGAGGAGTTTGCATTTTATCCTTGAGGTGGTGTAGAAGCATTCAAGCTTCTAAAGCAGGGGAATGGCATAGTCAAACTTATTATAATCTCAATTTTGTAACTATGGAGGATGGTTTGTAGAGAGAAAGAATTCGCTGCCAGGGAGCCTTTTAAACCATGTGATGATTTTGATATGGGGAGAGAAAAGAGGATGAATGTGAGAATTGTTTCAGAGAGAATTAGATAATTTGGCAAATAATTGGATATAAGAGATGAGCTTGAGGAATTTTAAAGAGTTGAGGATGTGAATCTGGTGGTACATGGGAAAAATAGGAAGTTGAAGAGGAGGAAAAGGAAAGGGTTTAGGAGGAAAAGATAATTATCCTGGAGGGTCAGTGTAGACTTGCTGGAAGAATATTGAGAATCTTGAGAATGCAAAGCAGATTGTAAACATGATCTGGGTTTCTTAGCTAAGGACTTGACTGATGTAGCCACAGTGCTGCCAGAATTTGGGCTTAAATATTATCCAGAACAAGAAAACCAGACAGAACTGGCTCCATAGGAAAGCCCACACAAACAAAGGGATAACTTGACTTTCTCATTCTGGGTCTACATTCAATTGAGATGACAGTGACTACTTCCATTAGTTATTAAAGGATATATGAGAAGACAAACATTCTGTTTCATGGTTTACTAAACTGGTAATAAATTGTCAAGAAAGAATGAAGTTTTTTCCTTTTAGATAATTTGGAGCCTTCTAATTATAGTGTAGTCCACCTTGCAAGATTGGAACCTCAAAGAGGGTAATGGTCAGGTATATAAAACCCATGAATTACTTAAATAACCCTCAACTCATCCAGGAAAGAATTGCAAATTCAATGTCCTTTTCTTTTCTCACCATCATTCATCAGCCCCTCATGAAACTCCTCCTAGAAGGTGAAAATACTTCAGAGTCTTCTGAATCAGGAATCCCTTTCTTTTTACTGCCTGAGAAAATCATTGACTCTCTTCTCTGAGTGTATTATATTTCTCCAAGGAACACTCACTCTGCTTTCAGAGATCTTCTCTCCCTAGAAGATTTAACGACTAAACTCTCAAACTTAGGGTTACTTTTAATTCCAGGACTCCCATCTTGGGTTGAATGGTAATCTATATGTGGGCCTTTATCATGTGCTTGCAGGAAATCTACCCAGTATCACAAGAGATTCCAAATCTAGATTTTAGGAGAGGAGATCTGAGAAATTCTCAGAGTAGTGACTAGTGAGGGGTATTTTGGTCTGGGAAATTACTGGGGTGATAAGTGAAATAAGGTAGTTTATTGATTTGTTTTTTCCAGAAGCAAAGCAATGTTGATCTGATTATAATCCGATGACCTGACTGCAGATTTCATGACAGTTGACAAGAGCAGACAATTACTAATTTAGAGATATGGTATGGTATAGTGGAACAAATCCTAGTTTTGCAGTCAGAAAAGCTGGATTTTAATCTCATCCTTACTAATTGTTATGTGTATCACTTTTCTCAACTTCAATTTCTACATCTGCAAAATGATGAATATCCTCTAGCTCTAAATCTATATTTCTAGGGTGCCATAGAGAACAGTTCACTGAAATGGGCTCAAACTTTATAGACTAACAAGTAATAAATAATATGAAATCAACTTAAGTATATTATGGAGGAAAAAAGATAAATGACTTTGTTAGTTTAGTTTTGATGACTTCTCTGTTCATGTAAGAAAGAAGTCGTTAAGACTAATTTTAAAAATATTTCAAAAACAAGTTCTCTAAGCAATCCAGTAGCTAAAGAAAAGAAAATGCATTAAGGCAGGGCTGAGTTCTTATGGCACTCTTTTTGGGTGTATGCCTGTTTCTGATGCTACCATGCCAGGGCAAGATTCCATTCTAAGCAGCAAACCTGGATAACTTTATGAGGCCTTCTGTTTGCAAAACCAATTCATCTGGCAGGATAATTTGTGCACTCGATCACATCTAAGGCCCATAAGAATGCTTTTAGAGGCTCATATGTCCACTCCCCCCTTGGGTAATTTCACACATGAGTACAGGAACAGGCCAAAACAAGGAGCTAAAATGAGTTTCTGCCATTATCTTTTATACGTCAAACAGATATTTCCACTTGGTTTGATGAATTGATAGAAATTCTTGTTCGCACAGCTTTCTGTTTTCTGTAGTCCAGCAAACGAAGGTCATTATAACAAAACCAGAAGTTGTGCTGAAGGGTTTTACAGAGTTTAATGGCAAATCTAGTTATTACAAAGTGTTGCTTCTGCTTATTTCTGCCACTTTTCCCCATGCATTTGTTCCAAGAATCAGAATTAAAAGCAAACTTATTTAGGACAACATATACTTGACGAAGAATCCTCTCTCTATATCCACAATGAGTAGTTCGTAGATCTTCCTTTGCACTTATGCCAGTCAGTCTATAAACACTTATTAAATGCCTATTTTGTGCCAGATATTGTGCTAAGCTGTGGGGATATAAAGTAAGGCAAAAGATAGTGTCTATTCTTAAGGAGCTCACAATCTGATTGGAGAAGATGATATCCAAAAAGAAGCTGAAAAAAAGGGAGAGAATATTGTGGAGAGTGCATAATGAAGTTGGTTGGGTGGAAATGGAGACATGGCTTGGACCCTTTCCATGAATGGAAGATTTGGGAGGCAGTTTCAAATCTCTTCTTTTTCTAATTAGAGGAGGATAGATAAGTCTGAGGATCAGGGGAGACAAATGAGCTGTGAGTTCCAGAGTTGTGATTTGATTTTGTAGAAAGATGAGATTGGGGGAAGAGGGGATTGATAATGAAATCTAGAGCAGTGTAGCTGTCCATTAGGGGATTGGCAAGGAGTAGGGGAGGAATATGGTGGGGTTAGAAAACATTCAACGTGGAGATACAGGATCTTAATTCTAATCCCAGTTCCCTTATTTATTACCTAGAATTTACTAAATTCTCTGGATTCTCATCTGTAAAATGAGGAAGGGATTATACTAGATACCTTCTAAGGTTCTTCCCAGCTCCATGTATATGATTCTTATCTTCTTTCTAAAGCATCTCATTTCACTTTTGAACAGTTCTAATTGTTAGAAAGTTTGTTTTTTTACATCCACCCAAAGTTTCACCCTCTGCATTCAAGCCAGTGTTATAGTTTTACCTACTGGGGTTAACTATAATGAGTCTCATCACTCTTTGATGTAATAGTCCTTCAAGAGCTTGAAGACAGTTATCATTTCCTTCTGAAATTTTATCTTCTCTAAATTTAAAATGTCTAGTTTCTTTGACAAATATTTAAAAAGCATGATCTTGAAACATTGCAATCAATCACTTAATCAACAAGCATTTATTAAGCACGTGTGCCCGACAATGTACTGTCTGGGGATATAAAGACAAAGAGGAAATAGCTTCTGCCTTCAAGGAGTTTAGATTCTAAAGAAGAGACAACATGAGCCTATATAAGTATAATCATGGGTGTGCTAGAGACAGCTTGAACTGGCTTGGTTTAGAGTAAGCCAACTGTAAAATATTTAGAGTGAAAATTTATACCTAGGAAATCAGAAAATTCTATGAATCATGTCTGAATTCATTGTTTACTGATTGTGTAGACAAGATATTGATGAAGAAAATGATAATGCAAATTAAATTTAAAACAATTTGGGATTAAAACTTTTGTAAGCTGGTCACTGAATATTTATCAACATACTCCTGAGTATATCTAGTACATCTACATTGTGAAATATGCTTATCTCAATTCTCACTCTTGCAAACAAGTCAGATTCCCAGAGCTAGCCTGGTTATATTGTCTCCATTTTTGTTTTTAGAGTCACTCTCAGGGATGATTCTGCAATGCAATTGGCTTGAGTCCCCAAGCAATGTGTTTCTCTTCAAGATTATCAGTTGAGACTTAACTATGCTTATGGAACTTTGCAAAAGGAGTACTAACTGAAGTGATATTATAAGAAATTGATAAAAAATATTCTTTCGAAATGTCTGACAGCCTGTCAAGTTTATACAGAATCTAAGTCAAAGTGTGTTCAAGCTTAGAGAGCACATGGGGTAAAGAAATAATTCATAACTCCTAGTTTTGTAGAAGTGCTTCCTATATCTCCTCCATCCTCACTTCCCATTTGTGGGACGCTCAAGAAGTTCCCTTCAGACATGGTATAGTTTCTTTGCAGTGCTACTTATGGAGCTGTGATTACACTGCCAAAGATTACACTGATATAAACCTGATTGACTGGAAGGATGGTGGGACCTACAATAGTGATAGGAAAGTTTGAAAGAGAAATGGGTTTTGGGGGGAAAGAAATATTTGTTTTGAATGTGATGAATTTAAAATGCCTTAGGGACATCCATTTGAAAATTTTCAAAAGGCAATTAATGATGGGAGACAGGGTATCCAGGAGACAGACTATATAGGTATGGGAAACATCTGCATAATGATGGTAATTGAACCTTTATGGGATAATCCGGAGAGCTGATGAGGTCATCATCCCAGGATGGCTCTCCTCTGTATACTTTACAGTTTATAAAATGTCCTTCTTAAAATGTAATACAATTCAAAGTCAAAGGAGATTGGTTGTGTTTATATGGGCTGCATACTGAGCAGTAGCTCATTCCACTGTTGGTATACTAGCATCACAAAACATCCAGTTTCTTAAAGCTCATTATTGAGCAGCAATTGTTCAGGTGGGCTTAGGTAGTTTTTACAGAAGATTGAATCTAAAGCTGGTGAAAGTTGCTTAGATTATAGCTTGGGGACTTTAGAACTGAAAACTATTACCCATTCCATTAAGAAAAAATAACAGTTCTTGGCAAACTCACAGATTCATCTTCTTTTGCTCTTTTCTTTCTACAGAAAGACATGAATCTTTTGATGTGAAACTTTCTGGGGAAACTAGAACATCGCTTACCTGCAAAGAAACAAGGCAATTCTGGTAGAAACATCTTCAGAGATAAATGGATGGGTGATGATATTAATGGATGTTAAAGGAGGTCTTCTGCGAACCTTTTCATTCTTTTCATCCCATTCATTAATGCTTATTCTAGAGCATGATATGTCTGAGGCCCTCTTATTTAGAAATGAAAAAAAAAAACTCTTGAATAAGTAGTTTTATCTATAGCGTCACTTCAGAGCTACTGTCTATAATTTGGTTAATGGCAGGACCCCCAAACTGAAGAACCTAGCCATATGTGTCTAATTTTATATTCTACTCAGGAAGTAGATCAGGAATTCATATCAATGACAAAAAAGAGAATTATCAGGTCAGAAGATTTTTAAGTGAAGATGTCCAAATAATAGGGATGTGTGGTGTATGTGTGTGTACGTGAATTAAATCACAAGTTGGATTGCTCAAATAAATAATCTTATTCAGCTTCAATAGGTAATGTGATTTCTGAATAGCTATCAGTGCAGTAGAAAGATCACTAGGGATTGGAATGCTGCAGTGAATCCTTTTAAAATAAAAAAAATTTGTCAATAATATGAATGGTCACCAAGGTTATATGATCTCTGGTTTCCAAGATCTGATATCTCTGACAAAAGCAGAGAAGATAGGTAAGAGTTCAAAAGGTGAACAAGAATTTAGTTTGTAATAATCATCATCACTCAGCTTTTTTGTGTGTCAAAACATCAGGTAACATTTATTGCAGTCCAAAACACAAAGTTTTCCCTTAATTCAGAAGTACAGATACAGAAACATAGGAAAAGCCATTCTAGTAACCATGTCTTAAGTCACATTGCTCTGCTACAAAAAGATTTCATCTGGATCTCTTGCTCTCCCTTATTCCAACATCATCAGCTCTCTACTTGCCATCTAAGGGACAGTTTAATAACATTAATCCCAAGGCCTGGGTTCCCCCTGATGTTATATATTGTCTTAAGGTAGCCTTAGGCTGAGAAAGCAGCTGTTACCCTCATTTGAGTTAATAGCAGCTGTTACCTTCCTAGTTCCTTAGTTCAATTTTCATGCTTCCTTGATCATAGTTGCAATAATCACCTACGTTATTGCTCTGGTGACTTTGGATTTTTGTATATTGGCTTTTCTCAGGTTGAGGAATACTTGCACAAGTCGTGTCCATGCTCACAATAGCTTTTCATTCTTCTCTCCCCATTCATTGACTTTTAAATAGGATAAAGTAGCAGTCCATTATATAAGGAGGCTTCTTGCTTAGCTATCCTAGGCTAGATTATAAATTATTAGCACCCACTCATTTGGTTACCTCCTAAACTGCTTGGAGTGGGAGTGACCTGGCCCTTCCTTGTCTGGCTCCAGTTAGATCAGTTAGCCTGACTTATCAGGTTGAATAGATTAAGGAAGAGTTTTCCCATTATGAATGAAACAGGATGTTCTTGATTAAAACCCGATATCCCTTGGGAAAGGGTCAGACATCCACTGGTATTCAGGTCTGGAAGGGCATGGAATGCAGGGAATATTACCTCTCTTGCACTGTGGGTGGAGTGGGGTATAGACATGGATTCTTGCATGTGACTTGACCTGGAAGAAAGTTGTCAGGACTTTAAGACTCATTTTTTAAGACAAACCATGGTTAATCCTCTCTCTCCCTCTCCCTCTCCTTTTCCCTGTCTGTCTGTCTCTTTCTCTCTGTCTCTGTCTCTCTCTCTGTTTCTCTCTCTCTCTCTCTCTGTGTTTCTCTCTCTCGATACTATATCACTCTTTAATTCTTCCATTCTAAGATAATTGAATGGCAGGTCTCTTTGGACCAAGGAACAGTACTAAGTGATAATTAATTTATCTCCTTTTCTGAAATAATTGTTTCATATTTTAGGATTATAGTAAACAATTTTGTTATTTTGTGGGAGTCATTTTACGTTGACTTATTGTATTGAGTTAGGGGGTTCTTATTGAAGCTTTCTCTCTCTTTCAAGCAAAGTTGTACATGTTTAATTAAAGACTCACTAGGGACTCTTAGAAGATTCAGAAAATAGTGGTTCTCAACATTTTTTGGAGTTGAATAGGTTTGATATAATTGCATCATCTACTTATTTACTGACCACAAATCATATAACTGCAGGTAGCAATTATTAAAATACCATCTACTTCTAATGATTAGTTCTTCATTCCATAATTGAAGTTAATTTTTTGAGTCCAATTACCTATAACTGATTAATCTTAGACCAGGTACTTCCTCCTACTAATTCACTACTAATTAGATGTACATGTTCTAATGTGTTCCTATTCTTGGAAGAAAATGCTGCAAATCATTAAGTATTATATAAATGTTTTTTTTCTTTTATAAATGGGAATTTATACCAAGATTCCCATTAGGGTCAGTATTATCTATAGTCAGTTCTGCCATAATGTGATAAATGCATTTCATGAAGTACCACCCTATGCAGAATCACACAATAAAACCTACAAATCTTATGAGGAAAATAGGGTTAGGGGCACAACATTCAAAAACTTCCTTAGTAGCATAATAATAAGGTTGCACCTAATTCAAATGATAGTACAGTTTTATTCATGATAAATTGTTAAGAGATATATAAAATATTATAATAAATAGTGACAGCATCCTTAGTATAGGCAGGCAAAATGTCTTGCAAGTTGGGCGAGCTAAAACTGGGTCTTTGGGGTCCTTGACTAAGGCAAAAGGTGAAGGAGGGATAGTGTGGACCATTCTTTCCTGCTCATCTTTCTATTATACCTTAAGATATATAACAAATATGGAACTTTACCTTGAAAAAGACCTGAAGTTTGCTTGTGAAAGGAGCAACTTGTGAGTTATTGTGAAGTGGGGCAGTTTCCTGAATTCTGACCATTTCTCAGGAAGAAAGTTAAAGTTTGATTTATACCTTATGTTCCCTATTATATCATGTGTGCTGGAACATACTTGCATTTTCAAAGCATAGATTATATTGGAATTGACTGTATTTGCATTAGTGAAAAGCCAAATGTGAAGTTGTTCCTCAGATATTAGAATCTTTTCCCTGGATTGTTAACAAAATTACACCATGGAGTTTTCTTTTGCTCCCTTCCCTAGTATTGAAATAATTAATAATTCCAAGTAGAATTCAGAAGAATACAGATTCTAAATTGGTCATGAAAACTGTAACATCTGGGTGTCCTCTATATAGTTTTTCCAAATCTTTTCAAATACATGATCTCATTTGAAATTATTTGATCTTCCAGCAAATGAGATGTTGTAGTACAGGCAGCTATATGGTACCATAAATGGAGTTCTAGACCTGAAATCAGAAAATTAGAGTTCAAATCCAGTCTCAAATATACTTATAAGTTGTGTGACCCTAAACAAATAAACTTAATCTCTTTCTCAGTTTTCTTGTCTGTAAAATGGGAATAATTTTGTGACTAACTTCTCAAGGTTGTTACGTTCAAATGAGATATTTGTAACATGCTTCATAAACCCTAAAAAACGCTATTATTATGAATAAAGTGGGAAGAGCACTGGCTTTGGAGATCATATGTTCAAATTTTTTCTTTGATACAACATAGGCAACCTTGGGTCAGCCACTTAATAATAACTAGTATTTATATATCCTTTTAAGGTTTGCAAAGCACTTTAATATATTATCTCTTTTGTTAGATGAAGGAATTTTGCTTTTTCTTCTGCCGTGTGGACTACATTCACATTTTTCAAAGACAACCAATCTAGTATAGAATTTCCTCTATACAGGTTAAGAATACCTCTACCATCCAAACAGAGCAGCTAGATAGCACAGAGGTATATATTCTCAAAAAGTATTATGGTATGATTCTAGACACAAACCAAAGCAGGCAGTTGGAAATATATTTTTCAATCAAGCATGAAGATAGGTACTTTTCATGCAGCAGCCAATTTCTCCAAGACATTTCTTATTCTTTGGCTGTAAAATATCAGCAAGTGTCTATCATCAGACTCAAGTTTTTCTCCATTTATTTTCTAGTGAAAATGCACCATTTTTTTTTTTTTAGTATTCTATTTTGTAAGAAGTAATCTAGTCCTTGAGAACTCTGTTTTTTCCTTCTCAATTTATACCAAACTATCTTGCTAGTATAATTTACCCCCAGATGATAATTTTCTTTTAAGGCTTTAAAAATAAATGACCCTAGCACAAGAAAATCACAACTTCTGTTCCATATAGCTGTGCAATATTCTGAAATTTAAAAAAATATGTACAAATAAATAACTAAACATAGATGTGTGCATATATACATGTATAAATATAGATACACACACTTTCTATGTCTCTCTCATTTGTGTGCACACACACATATGTAGAGAGAGAGAAACAGAGGATAGAAGGAAAAGAGAATATGTATATTTGGGTAGAGAGATAGAAAAGGAAATGACCAAATGACACAAAGATCTCTTATAGAAAAGGATTAATCCTCTTCAAAGCTAGGTAAGTATATAATATTACATTTGGAAGATTATAATTCTGGGACCATAAGAGAAAAAAATTCAGTAATGATATTATGATTGCCATCCCCAAAGAACACATAAGCTCACTGTCTGAAAGCATGGAAGGAGCCTCTCATTACTTTGTAATGGGCTTTACTTGCTTTTTTTTTTTTTTTTCTTAACTGCTGATCTAACTGCTTCAGGCAAGTAGGTGGCAAAATGGATAGAATACCAGGCACAGAGTCTAGAAGATCTTTATTCAAATCTGGTCACAGATATCTCCTAGTTGGGCAAATTATTTAATCCTTTTTGTCTCAGTTTCCTCATTTGTAAAATGTTCTGGAGAAGATAATGGTAAACCACTCCAGTATCTTTGCCAAGAAAACCCCAAATGAGATTATGAGGAGTGCGATATGAATATTACTGAATAATAACTATTTGATCCATTCCTTCTTTCTTCAAGCCCAGGCAGGGGTCATTATTTAGATCATGTTTGTTATTTTAATTGATTTATTGGTTCTGCTTTTTTAGATGCAGATGAATGGACAAATTTATAATGGACAAATGTTACAATTTATAATTATCATTTAAATATTTATAATTTATAATGGACAGATTTATATATTTTTAATTTATAATGGACAAATCAGTCTTAATGATGATACCCATAAAAGATTATATTAGGCATATGTAGCAGACATCCTTTGACCAAAGACAAACACATAAAGTCTTTTTAAAAATCACTAAACCTCGAGATGTCATAGTCTAAAGTTGTTCTTCAATAACTTTGTCAGCCTTTTGAAACAATGTCTACAGACATGAAATTGTGAGCAATTTGTAAAATCATTTTTATAGCCTTTAGAAGCCTTTATGACTAACTTTTATGACATACTTAGCATATGACATAGTTATTTCTTGGTGTTGAAGGCTTGGGAATAACTTGGAAAAGACTGTCATAGTCTATTATATAGCACACTCATTTTTATTGCTAGGTATAACTTATTTTACAATTAACTGGTTGATGATTTATGAATAATAAATCTGAGCACAAGATGGCTTTTACAGAGAAAGGAAATGGGTTACCTAAACTTCTCAGAAAACTCTGAGATTCAATTTATGTGTTTCTGTCATCACATAAAGTAATGCTTTTTTATAAGTATTCTAAAGAAATAACATACACACGTATGCAGTGTAGGGGATATATGTATGATTTGAGAAGGCTAACATTTTCACTTTTTAGCCAGTTATTTTAATTTTGCCAAGATAGGTTCTGAAAGGATGTAATTTCTCAAGAGCTTGATAGGTTCTTCCTTGAAAATTTCCTGCAAAAATCCTATCAAAACCAATGACATAGACTCAAGGACTCTCCTTGATTTATAAAATTCTGTTGAAAGTTTTACTAGATTTCTTGCTATTTAAGGTAACTCAATCCTTTCCATTTCAGAACAAAATTATGTATTTTTTAAAGAGGCATTTGGCATGAAAGTTTTAAATGAAAGATAGTCCTGCTAAGAACATCACATAGTTACTGCAGAATATTGTCCCTCCTTTTGTATAACTTGGTTTTCTTGACATTATTTTCAGGGATAAAACTGATGGGGAGCAAACAACAAAATTATATTCTAGGTATAATTCTCAGAATTTGAGTCTTTAAAAGATAACTTACGACCAAATTATAAAGAAGTAGCCAGATGATTATGAATAGATAGTTGGAGTTTTAAAGGGGATAGACCATTTTGTTAGCCACAAAATAGCTATAACTTTATGATAACGATAAAAACAAACAGATAGTCTTGTTTTCACTTGAGCATTTTTCCTGTTTTTTTTTTTTTTTTTGTTAACATTGAAAAATATATGGCCATCTCTTAACCAATATTTATATGCAGTTTTGCTCCATTTCCAAATAATGGAATTTCAAATATAATATTTATGTAGTCTCAAAGAGGATATTAAAAATAGTTTCATGTGCTTCTTATCAATATTTCTTTACTAGGACCCTTTGAGTTCTGAATACTTGTATAAGATTTGGAGCTCAGTAGTCTGATTGGTTCTCATGGAGATAGGAAAGGATGCTAGGATAGCTTGAGACCACAAGAGGAAAAAGATGGTGGGATTTAGTCAGGATATAATTCCAATTTAGCCTCATAATACTATGCCTAAGATTTCTGTATCTCTCCTCTGGACAATGGAAGTGACTTAAAAAGATTTGCCTGAGAGAGGCTATGAGGGATGTGGAAAATGAAGACCTAAGTACTTTCCCCCTCTTTCTTCTAGATATTTGCAGGTAAAGGGCCTTTGGCCTTTAATTATAATTACTTCAATTCTTCCCTTTACATTTCTGGTGTTGAGTAATCAAGCATGTGATAAATATGAAAAAAGGCAGTGGGCATCTGAGCATTAGTTCTGAAATCTTCCATTTATAGTTACATTTATGTACAAGGGCAGCATGTGCACAAAGGCTACAGCTTTTTTTAAAAATAGACTCTTTAAATAGAAAGTTCAGTAGATTTTTTACATGGCTATCACCAAGAAGGGAGAGTAGCAGTGCCCTGACAATGAAGGGATGCTAATGGCACTGAACAGATTAGAACTATGGACATTCTGACTTTTACTTCCCACAATTGCACAAATAAAATTGCTTATAATTTTATTCAGTGGCAACCTACAAAATAGCAACAGAGATTAAGAAGAGTGAGATTTTATGACAAATGTAAACAATTTGAGCATGAGAATTTTGGGACTTACAAGTCAGGACAGGTATAACTTTAAATTTTTGTGTGCCATGAAGATCTTTTGTTCTGAGGAACTCTTTAATCACTATCTTGGAAAATTAAAATTTCAGGTGATCCTAATAACAAGAGATGGCCAATGATGACTTCTGTGCAAGAAATTGAATAAAAGATATCTTTAAGTACATGAATGACTGGGAAAAGGAAGTGGTTAAGTCACAAAGAAAGTATAGAGACAACAAAAGGACAGCCTACTTTTTTTTTTTTTTCCTGAGGCCATTGGGATAAAGTGACTTGTCTGGGGTCACACAGCTAGAAAATGTTAAATGTCTGAGGTCACATTTGAACTCAGATCCTCCTGACTTCAGGGCTGATCTATCCACTATACCAACTAGCTGCCTCCTGTATTACTTTTCTTAATACATGAAAAGAAGCAGATCATTCTGGATGATCTCAGAGCCTACTACAATTCCTTTTATGCAATAGCTACTTCAAAAATTTTTGTTGACAGATTTAATGAATGAATGATTACTCTATAAGGGATTTATGGGAATTCTTGGATGCGATTTTGTCAGTAGAGAGTAACTTCCCTTTTGAAATTTAAGGATTGCCCAAGATGGTCAAGATTTTGATATATATATAGCATGTTAGTTACTGTTGGAGCTTTTAGCCTATTCCCTGTTACTTTACATTTATGGGTCTCCTTTTCTGTTGTTTTATCTGCCATTCCTATTTATAAGTTAAGAATTATGGCCTTTCAAATTCAGTGCATCATATTTTAATAAAAGTACTGCCCTGTTCCAGGCAATTGAATTTTCACTGCCAAATCCTATGTAACAAATAGTAGGATGAGCTTGTCAATATGGAATATAATTTAGAGTGCTTGGCACAATGACAAATGATGGAATATGATGTCTTTGGACTTCATAGCAGAGTTTATAACCAGAATTCCTGGCAAAGAGTAGAGAATATAATAAAATTTTTAGGTTAAAAATCAGTTATAATATCTCAAAGGAAAAAAAAAACATTTAGCACAAGAATGAAGGGATTGAAACATGCAGAAAGTTTCCTGATGAAAACTGACAGTGTTAAAATGCTAAAAATCTTGGGTTGATTGCATTTTTCAGAAAACCAGAAATTCTTTGTGGGGGACAAATAGCTTCTCTTTTGTCAGCAGTGAATATCTGCATAATACAATAAAGTTCCAGCATGGGAATTAAATTTGTCGTGATGACCCCTTTCTCCTTAGAAATTATAGTTCAAATGGAAGATCCAATGGAATCAAATTACTCAGAAATCAGAACCACCATGCTTTTTGATTTAAATAGCATGCTTTTGAGGAGCCTAAGGAGAAATAAGTCTTTATGATTTGGTGCTTTAACTTTCAATGAATACAATTAACAAAAATTTCTTTTAGGCTTCTCAACCATAACTATTTAAGTAATCCAGCAATGGCACTAAACTATGGATAAGGTAATAGAAAATTTAAAGTCAGTTACTTTCCTCAAGGCAACATAGAATATTGGTTTTCACTTCCTCCTAAGTTGGTGAGTTATTTTGAATGAAAGGGTATATTAGTGGAGAAATTTAACAGTTTTACTTAAATAATAAATTCCTGGATTACTTATATTAATTTCTTCTTTCTTCTCCTCTCTTCCTCCTCTTCTTCACTAAAATGTATGAACTTCTCTATTGGCTTATTGGTTTAGAGAATGGGATGGAAAGATGTGAAGACAACTGTTTTCTAATTTAATTCTCAAGTTCTAATATCATCTTTCAATTAAACAGCTAGTTAAAAAACACAGAGGAACTTAATGAAATCATTGAGACCAGCTATAAAGATCATGATGTTGAAAGTAGGACTAAGGGTCAGACCATGGCAAGATAAGAAATGGAAGGCAGATAGATTGCTGCCTCAGAACAGGGAATCAAGCAAAGGGTTCTATTACTTCAGGCTAAAATTCAGGATAGAAGCAGTGCACTTTAAGTTCATATCTCTCATCTGACGCATTATAGAGTAGCATATGGACAACTAGACTTGGAGCCATGATAGCCTGGGTCACTGTGTCTCATACATAGTTTGTGTCTTTCTGGGCAAGTCATTTAATCTCCAAGTGCTCTCAAACAACACTCTAATATGACCCTCACTGATGGAGGGGGCTTACCTAACCTTCTGTTATAGTTTATTCATGAGGATTTCCCTGCTCATTTTTCCCTTTTCCCTACCTTCTTTTCAAGATCCTTTTCCTATAGTTTTTTTTTTTTTCATTATAATGGAAATTCCTTTAAAACAAGGATTGGCTAGTTTTCTTGTATTTATATTCTTCACTCATAGCATACAGTCTGGCTCATTGAAGGCCCTTAATATATGCTTGTTCTGTCTGTTATTTACTTATTTTACTTATATACCTATTTTCAGATGATTTGTAATGACTCCTTTTGAATTTATATTGGTGTATATATGTTTATGTGTGTATGTATGTAGATATATAGATACTTATCTATATCTCTTTATATGTCTTGTGATAGTGTTCTGAACTTGCATCAAGTATGTTTATTTATAATCATCATCTATCTTGTAAGCCATCTTTCTGAACTTGTATCAGGTGTGATCATCCACAGCTGTGAACTGACTTCAACATCATGATGTCACTTTGGCCCTCTTTGAGCACAAAGGACAATCAACAAGATTTATCTATGTTGGTGAAATAGATCTAATTCAAAATGTAAGAATCTTCCTAATATAGGAGTATGTATATATATTTTTCCTGAGAGTGAAGAAGAAAATGATTTTTTTTTCTGTTTTAAAAGCATTAGAGATGAAAAAAATAATTGTTAAGATATACATTGAGACATTTAATTCTTTTCAACATCAAAGGGCCTGAATTTGTTCCCTCAACTCAATTAATAAATTTAGAGCTAAAAGGGATTTTATAGGCCATCCTATACTACCTTCCTCCCCATTTTATATAGATAAAGACATTGATTCCTATGAAGGTTAAGTGATTTGTTTTCAGTGTCATGCTGGAATTCAAACGGAAGTTTTTCCCAATCAATTTCTCTCATAACAATGCTATATTGTCTTTTCTCATATAATTCATATTGTAGAGATGATCTTAACAACATTTGTGATTTCAGTGATATGGGTCCTCCTTTAAGTCTATGCAAAGTCCAAACCTTCTCTGACTTTGTAGATATTTTCATGAATTGTTATGGTCAAACTATTCATCACTTGGTGGCCAACCTTTTGCTGACCAGCCATACTTAGCTAGGAGAATCCTGGGAAGAGAGTTTTTATCTTGGTAGGATCTGCCCTGTTAACATAGCTGGCTTAAGTAAGCACAGTGTCTATATAAACCTGTACTATTACTATATAGACAGAAAACAAGATTCTTCATATGATCTATGTGCATTCTCAAGTCAGTGTTGTGTTGATGGACTTGTCTATAGTAATTGCCAAGGCTTTTGTCTAAAAGCTGACATATAAAAGAAAAAAGCTGCAATGTAAATCTCTCTACATTTGATTTTGGAGTCTCTGAAGCCTAGTAAAGCTCATTTCCTGTACTTTCCATGGATTTCTTATAGATTTACTGCTCCAAGTTCAATATTGCTGCCAGGTGATAAAAGTTGTAGCATAAGAAAAAAAAGAATCTAACTGTTTCTTGAAAGTCTCATAAAATAACACTCTTCAAGGAGCCTTATACCTTTCAGATGATTCTAATTTAGAATCAGGTCATTCGCTTCCCAGGGAAGGGGACTTTGAGTGACTGGTCAACGTGTTAAGTCTTAGGAACAAAGAGATTGGCTCCATTAGGCTGGAGATAGAATGGATTTTACCGAAGTAGAAAACAACACAAAACGAATAATCAATCTTAGACGAGAGAATTTCATTTAGTTATTTAATTTATGATAGAAAAAATATCTGTGACAGTGGTCCTCATCTCTCAAAGTTCACTTTTCTACTACTGAAGGGATAATTAGTTTCAAGGAAACAAATAAATGAATGGGTAACAGAACAGAGTATCACTGATGGTAAAGCTAAATTTAGTGAAACACCACAGAGAAACAGATGTCTTTTAAGAGTATTTTTGGAACAATTTTGATTCAATCATGGGTTAAAAAGCTACAATCATATCTCCTGATTTTTTCCCCATAGGTTTTCATAATGGAAGAAAATTTTTGACTATAAGACATTGCCAGAAAATGAACACTTTCAACTTTTCACATTTATCAGAAAAAACCAACAAGAGCATAAACATTCAATAAGCCAAATACTGTACTGAAAATACAATATCATATAGTTGCAGAAAAAGTGATGATAGCTAAAATAAACCCTGGTGACTGTGAGAGAGAATGAAATAAATCTTATCTCACTTGAGGGATAGTCAGATTTTACTGGGCAAAATAAATTCAAAAGAATGGATGCTTTGAAAAAGGGTCGCATCTCTCCTTCTATACTGATTCCCTGACTTAAAAGAAAAAACTACAGATCAGTGCTAAAAATGAAAAGCTTCTAGGAGGGTAAGAGGTTGCAAATCAATTTTACCTTGAGTAAATTGAACTCAAGGGTAGGCCAGAATTACATAGGTAGGTAGGGTCAGATTTTTGTGTTAACATTAGCAAGTTGTTTATGAGGTTATGTAAAAAGAAAAGAGTCAAAGGTGATCCCGAGATTATAAACCTAGATAAGTAGAAAGATTTTGGACCCTCAATTGAAATAGGGAAATGTGTACAAAGGGAAAATTTCCTAGAGGGCAGGGAAGATCATGAATTTCATTTATATAGACTTCATTTGGGATATTCAGCTAGAGATATGAGTACATGAGTGGAAGATGATAGATTGAATTTCAAGAAAGAATAGTTCTATGAATAGGTTTTGGAGGAAGGGAGGGAAAAGTGTGGGAGGAAGGAATAAATATTTATTTAGTAGTTTCTTATGTGCTAAGCATTTTATCAATATTATCTTCTTGGATAGAAAGAAGAATAAGAGATGGTTTTGAGAGAGGGAAAGTTTAGAAATGAATATCATGGCAGTAGAGAAATTTGATGTAATAGTGGGGTCGAAGTTGTGATAGCCCCTATGTGTGGCTGAGGAAAAAGTGATAGGATTTAAGAAAACTGAACTGTTGAGAGGCATCTTTGCAAATACTGAAGTCACAGAAGATGTGGAACTATACCCAAAAGAGAATAAAGAAAAAAATGTTTTATATACAAAAGTATTTATAGCAGTTTGTGATGGTAGCAAAAAATAGAAAAATGACCATTTATTGAGGAATGGCTGAATAATTTGTACAATATTAATGTGATGAAATATGACTGGTGAGGAAAAAATGACGAAATAGGCATATTAACTGTTGCAGAGTGAAATAAGCAAAAAAATTTATAAAATAACATTGTAAAGATAACTTGGAAATCTATGAGAACTGTGGGCAATAAAATGATCATCTATGATGACAAAGGAGCAGTGATGAACCATGCCATCTACCTCGTGAGAGAGAGGTGATGGATTTATATAGATTTTTACATGTTATATTTATATAAAATCTATGTTATAAATATATATGTTTTTGAATAAATGCTTGGTCATGGATTTCTTTTTGCAAATAATTTGTTTAGCTTTTCTTTTTTTTCAATGGGGTAGGGATGGGAGGGAGAGAAAATAGGTTTCTATTAACTAAAAAAGCCAGTAAAATAAGAGAAACTCTGTGTCTATGTATGTGATGGGTCATTCCTACAGATTGAAAATGTTACATGTACTTTCCAGATGAGGTAACTCTATCAATTTTTCTTATTTGCTTCACTTTGTTATAAGAATCTTCTCATGGAGTCAGGGTAACATGTAACTACTTTAAATGTAAAAATAAAATAATTAAAATAAATATCCCCCAACAAACCAAAAGTTCTAGCACTACATATCTTTGGCTACTGTATCTAGTTTTCTAATTTGATTTTAAGTCATTTTATTACTTACAATTACTTACAATAACAATTGTTATTACAATTAATAACAATATTAATTATAAAAAATTAATGGGTAAATTTGTTGATTTCTATCTAAAATGCTCTTGGATAAGGACTGAATGATTCTCTTCTACCACCTGGTGGCAGCAAATAAATATTGCAGGGCAAATATTACAGTGTATTGGTTCTTAATATGTGGTCTGTGGATTTCGGGGATCCCAAAAACTTTTTCGGGGGGCTTCTAAGGTCAAAATAATTTTAATAATAAAACTGCCTAATCACCAAGATAATTTATAACACATATAAATTTAATAGTATGGAGGGGAGACCAGAAGATTTGAGAATCACTCCTAAAGTTATACTTTACTCCAATAAAACCATTGCTCCAAGAAGGATAGCTTTGTAACATGTAGTGGCAGTTCAGCATTTTATGTCTTTCCTATTCCACTACTTTCTCTCTACCAGAGGATCAAACTTCCCCCTCCTTTGATTTGAGGAGCAGTGTGTCCAGTAGAAATCATGCGGGATTTGTAATGCGAGGGCGTAGATTCAAACCCTAACTCTGTCATGTACCCTTGGGATCACCTCAGCAACTTAATCATGAGTATCTCAGTTTTCTCAACTGTAAAATGAGAGAATTATACTAGATGGTTTTTCAGGTCCTCTCCAACTCTCAATCTAAAATCCTATGTCTTATGACTGTTTGAATAGAGATATATTCCTCTGATCTGTTTCTTGTAATATAGTTATAAGGCATAAGATAGATTTTTAAAAATAAAACAGAAACCCCCCCCAGAAAATTGAACAGGATTTTAACTTATTTTATCAGAGGTAGATAAAATAATAGAATATAAGGAAGGAAACAAGCATTGATTAAGCTCCTATTATATGTAAGGCACTGTAATAAGCACTTTATAGATTTTATCTAATTTATCCTCACAATAATCCTGGAAGATAGGTCTTACTATATGCTCTCCATTTTGCAATTAAGGAAACTGAGGCAGAGGTTATTTACTCAACATCTCATAGCTAGGAAGTGTCTGAGATCACATTTGAACTCATTTTTCCCTTGCTCTATCTACAGTCACCTAGCGACATCTTTAGAAAATACAGAGAATGATACAAGATAATTTATCAGTTAAGTGCTAAGTAATCCTAGACAAAGCTGGAAGAGTTTTTATTTCATCTTGTTTACGGGTGAGAACACTGAATCCCAGAAAGATTATATGATTTGAATAGAGTGCTGGGCCTGTATTCAGGAAGATTCAGCTTCCTAAGTTCAAATTTAGCCTGACAGTCTTAGTTGTGTCATAACGAGCAATTCACATAATACCATTTGCTTTAGTTTCCTCACTTATAAAATGAACTGGAGAAAGAAAAATGGGAAACCATTCCAGTATTCTTGCAAACAAACAAACAAACAAGCCCAAATAGTCTCATGAAGAATCAGACACAACTGAAAAATGACTGAACAAATTTACACAAATATGTATCAGGGCCAGGTCTTCTAAAAGTCAAAACCAGCATCCTTTTGATAATCGCCTGCTGTAAGGAAGATTGTGAATATAGTAACTCAGAAAAGATAAGGGGCTGGACTATTTAATGATAAGAATAGCTGGCATTTATGCAGTGCTCTTAAGACTTGCAGAGTACTTTATAAACATTTCTTTCATCCTCACAATAAGACAGGTGATAATATTATCTTCTTTTTACAAATGAGGAAACTGAGACAGACAAGGTTAGATGACTTGCCCAGCATCATACAACTAACCATCAGGTCTTCTGGTCTCCAGGTTTACTACACTATCCCTTTTGCTCCTTGGAACCACAGTGATGTCACACCTATTCTGCTGGCTACTTAAGAGGCCAGAAGCAGGTATGGATCTTTGGTACAGACTAGGTTCCCTGAGAGGAAGAGAATGATTGACTTGTGATGTTCCAGGGAAGTTACTTTACCCATAGTTATGTAGGTAGCAAGCATCAGAGGTAGCATTTGAAGTCAGGACCTCTAACTTCTGAACCTGTGCTTTTTCTCCTTTATCACAGTATCTGAATTAGGTCTTGATATTTGTTATTCCTCTTCATCCATTCTCAAATTGACAACATGGGGCTGACCCAGTGTTGAAGGGCAGAGGAGAGTATTATTTTGGGCAGTGAAGTTTAAAGCACAGTGATAAAGTGGAAGGAGCTCTGACTGGCCTTAGAATTAGGAGCACTTTGGGTGCCTATCTTACCTCCATTATGAAAATTCCCTCAATTGGGTCTCAGTTATATCACCTGTAAAAATAGAGGCACTCAGGGTCCTTACAAGTCTCTTCTTCGTGTAGGTATACAAATCTCTTATTTCTAAGGTTCTTTCTAACTCTGAGTACTCTGATCCTGTGAAATCTCAGATGCTACTCTAAGATGCCCTTAGAATATTAAAACAATGAAAAGAAGGACTTTTCTAGGGCACATTCAGAAATCAAGAGTTTTGGGTGGCTCTGCTATGGATTTACAGTGAAAAACCATAAAAAGGAATTACAGAGGATAAAAAATGAAATATGTAATAGTGGAAGGCAAATCACACTGATGAAATCAGGAGCCATGGTATTATTAAAATAATTTAAAAGAAGGAAGGGATACTATACTCTTATATACTCTTTTTTTCAAATTATAACTAATCAGAAGCAAATGGGGAGAAAATGGTACATTCAAAAATCTATAGGATAATTTTCTTGTTCCTGCTGCCCACAGAGTCTAAAAGGCAGATGTGCACAGGCTTTGTCCTAGGAACATCATTGCACATAGGATAGTTCACCACTGAGATGACTGACAAATTTCCTGGATAGCTTCATTCCTATCCACCAGCAAGCTGTCCCAACAGAGTGCTTCTTCCAAAGTTCTTAGCTCTACTCACCTTGTAGTGGAAGAGAAACAATCCACAGAACAGGCTGTACAGGTCTGCAGTGAGAAGGTTGAGGTTGACGGATGTTGCACTGGTTTTCTTTATGACTACTGGCATGAAGCTGTACAGGCCAAACATGCAGGCACTGAAGCCAACGTACAACAGTCCTGTGGGAGCAAGCACAGAGCAGAGTGAACCAACCATGGCACCCTCTCCAGGCAAGAAAGGTGGAAACCAGTAGAGGAAAAAATCAGGATCTATCATCCCTAAAAGGAGCTTTACTCCCACTGTTTCTCTCCTTTTTTTTTTTTTTTTTTGTAGCATAGAGCCAAGGCTATTAAAATGGTTAATTTCTGAATGAGGACTTCTCTACTGCTTCTAATAAAAATCATGTTTTTTTGGTTTCTTTTTTTGCAACTATTCAGAATACAAAGAAAAAAGTGAAATAATCCCTTCCCTCAAAGAGATTACATTTTTTCCCAAGGAGATATCTTCATATGAAAATCTAAATGAAATAAATACATATAAGAAATCTATATTAAATATATGAACATATAAAATAATCTAAGTGAAATAAACATATATATGAAATTTTTTGTAAGGATGACAGTGACAGCAGAGAAATCAGAAAGGGCTTGTCTAAAAGGTGGCGTTTGTGTTGAGTCGTGAAAGAACTGCAAATTCTAGGAGACCAGCATGGGAAGACAACCTATTCAAAGTCTTTGTGATGGAAGAAAGTGTGTTAGATTTGAGGAAAAGAAAGAATGGCTGCCTGATACCTAAAGACTGGCAGTATGAAAGAATGGTTAGTCTTAGCCATGGAATTAACATAAAATTGGTTCAGGGTCTGTATAGTGTAGTGGAACACACCCAGAATGAAGGGTTCAAATCTTGGCTTTTCTACTCCCTGTGTGTATATCCTTAGGGAAGAATAACCTCTTCTACTCTCTGTATTCTCATCTACAGAATAAGGGGAGCTGGATAAGATGATCTCTAAGATCATTTGCTTCTGTGCATCTAAAGTGCTGCATTATATGCTATCTCCTATACATGCTAACTGCATAACCATGAACAAATCACAGCATTTCTCAGAGCCTTAGTGTCCTTATTTTAAAAATAAGAATAATAAAGTCTAGAGGACATTTCTTGCACAGAATGTTGCATTATGTATTATATAATGCACTTTTTTGATAGATTGATTTTATTCCATTTTAATTTTTTAATTTTGAACATTTACTTTCATAATATTTTGGTTTCCATTTTTTCTCTCCCTCCCTTCTCATCCTTTCCTCAAGATACTGGGCTTTGATCTGCATTCAGACTCCTTACTTCTTTCTTTAGATGTGGATGGGATTTTCTATCATGAGTCTTTAGGAACTGCTTTAAATCTTTGTATTGCTGAGAAGAGCAAACTTTATCAAAGTTGAAAAACTTTTTACTGTAAAGTGTTACATTTTGGCTATAAATCTATTACTTAGAATAGTGCCTACCACATAGTACTACTTAATAATTTTTTGTTGTTTGAGTTATCAAAAAACTAAATTATAGGCCAAAGTTCTTATTTTTATCACAAGAATTCTGTCCCTTTCTTGAGTCATGTGACTTTCAGTTTGTGAATATGAGATGCATTTCTTCTAGGTCTGAGAAGCAACATAATCTACAAAGATCAAATTAATTGAAATAGGTCTTGGGATTTACCAGAAATTTCCCATTTCTATATAAGAAGAAATAAATCTTTTTCAACTATTGCACATCCTCTTTTGTCATGAGGACCGGACAAGGAATCGGGTAAACTGAGTTTAAAGAGGAGAAGATGCTAGGGAGAAATAATAGGTCCCTTTGACTATTTATAAGGTTGTCCTGTGGAGAAAGAATTAGATTATTCTTTTAGGCTTAAGGGAAGTTAGAATAGGGAGCAATGAGTGGCAGTTACAAAGAAACCAATTGAGGCAGTATATCAGAAAATAAGCAGAAGATAATACTTTAATAATTATAGCTCTCCAAAAGTGGAATGAGATACCTTGAGAAATTGTAGGTTTCTACCCCTTCAATATTTTTAAGCAGAGTTTGTTTTGACTACTTTGACAGGTATGATCTAATGGAGATTTCTTTCATGTACCAAATGGAACAAGATTACTGCTAGGTGGAATCCTTTCAATTCTTAAATTCTTCCCTCCCCCATTTTTTGTTATTAAACCTTTTTATTTTCAAAACATTTGCACAGATAGTTTTTTAGCATTGATCCTTGCATAAGCTTGTGTTTCAAATTTTTCCTTCCTTCCAATGGCAAGTAATCCAATATATGTTATACTCGCTAAAATATATATTAAATCATATATATATATAAATTTGTACAATTATCTTGCTGCACAAGAAAGAACAGGTCAAAAGGGAAAGTAAATGAGTAAGAAAACAAAAAGCAAATGAACAACATCAAAAAGAATGAGAATGTTATGTTGTGAATTACACTGAATTCCCATAGTCCTCTCTCTGGGTGTATGTGGTTTTCTTTGTCATGAGATCATGGAAACTGGCCTCAATCATCTCCTTGTTGCAAAGAGTCATGTCCATTAGATCAATTCTTAAATTCTAATAAATTCTATGATACATTGAGAGAGCCTGCTGAGTGACAGAGGTGATAAAGAGAAAATGAACCTGCTTTAAAAATCTAGGGGGTCAATTTCTCATTTATATCTGCAATTATATATATGAGTAGGAGGAGGAATAGCTATCACAAGAGATGGATTACTTCTTTTCCTAAAAAGTATTGAAACTATCCTCAAGGCCTATTTGACTCAAAGGATCAAAGGCTTTTCAACTGATGTTGTTTTTGGTGCACCTGAGTATAAAAAGCCATGACTTTTCTGATGACTGACTACTGGACCAACATGGGCAACAACTCAGTCTTTGCTCAATTGAGTCAACAAGGCTTCTCTAGGGAGTATCTTGTTGACTATATTTCTCATTGTTATGGCTAAATAAATCTCTTTTTATTCATTGTTAAATTCACTATTACTGTTTCCTTTCATCCCCATCTCAAATCTAAAATACCAGAGGATTGGCTTGGTCAGCCCTAGTCTCCAATAGCATACTAATTCTGTGGGAAATCACTAATAGTTGTGTCTTTGCACTAAATTTCAGTTACCCATTTATCATTCTCCACCTAGTAATATTGATGCAAACAACCAACAAATCCATTGAGAAAAAACTCTCCCCTATTTTCAAAGCATTAGACATAATAACATTCAGTAGCTCTGGCAACATGGGGATAGAATAAAGACAAATCGAATTTAACATTTCCAAATGAAAAATGTAAATGTTTCTGATCTAGGGCCTAGTCGGATGGCTTAATCCAAATTCTCTGGACTTCTATGCTCTAATAGAAAAACATTTTAAGCTACACTTAATATCTCTTTGACCACAAAGCCCTATGAAGCCTCCAAAGAAAAAATGTGATTTATTCACAGGAGGATTTTTTACACAGTATGAATCCTAAATACATTTTGGGTCTTTGATGAAATACAATTTGGATCAGATCTACTTTCTGCCTCTTCATCCCTCTCTCTCAATGACTGCAAATGATATTGGAGGAAAGCTCAAACCAACAGCCCCCTCTAATGTGTAGTATCATGGGAGAGGAAGCTGAATTAGTCACAGAACTGCTCATGGTAGCAGTCCTACAGACTTTAATTATATCATATAAGCTTTTGGATTCTCCATCAGGAATCCATATCCCCTAATAAAAAGTTGAAAATTATTTTCTTTGCCCTTGAGTTTCATGCTTTTTATAATTTATTTGCCTTACTACTGCTCATTAAAAATGCAAAAGTTAAAACCTTTCTTGCATGATCAACGTATAAATATGCATGGAAATGTATTTGGCTTCACCTTTGGAATCTCAGATGAATACAACAGGAAGAAATTGCTTTTCTAATCTGAGCATTGGTGGGAGACAAGGTGCTCCCAAGCTTATTCTTCCTGAGAATGGGTCTCTGCATTTTCTGAGACTGTGAGAGAGGGAAGGAAGAACTGCATGATCATCCTTCTGTTCTCATGGTGCCTGGAACATTATAGACTCTCAAAAAGTCTTAAGTATGTGATAGCAACTTGCAGCTGTAATTAGGAAAAAGAGCAAGAAAGATAAATATGCAGCAAACTCTCACCACCATCAAATCAGTTTTCTTTAGCTGTCCATTTTTTTTTTTTTTTGGATATACTTGGGTTGACTTGGTCTTCAAAGATCCAGTAATAGCTCCACACTCTGGCATTTATAACAGACTAATACTGACTTAGTGGCCACCAGACTGGAGAACTATGTTCATTTGGCTCCCTTCATTAGTAAGAACTTTTAAAGAATCAAAAAGGTTTAAGGCCCTAAAACAATGTAAACAAAAGCTCAATCTGTCATTTTGCCAGAATACTGTTGAGAAGCATCTAATGAGGATAGTAGTTCATGATAAAATAAATCATTAAGTTGTAAATAAAGGTTAACATGGCAATAGTATAATGATTTTGTTTTCTTAGCCTAATATTTCCATTTTAAGGCCTTTTAGGCTATATGCTCATAGCTAAGCTTAACATTTACATTTTTGACAAGGGATAGAGACTGGGAAAATGATTTCCTTGATACTGTCAGAATTTTAAAAAATTACTTCATCCAAAAAAGGTGGGCATCATAATTACAGAGTGTTGTTTAATAACTTTTAAAAAATGAACTAATGGCTTAAGTGACTTGCCCAGGATCACATAAAACCTTGTAGACAATACCTGAAGCCAGATTTTCCTGGCTTCAAGCCCAGCTTTATATCCATCTTACCAGAATGCTAGCCCCCTATTATGATTGTAGAGTTAAGTATTTTTTAAAAATTGTTCAATTTATTAACAAAAAATAGTTGCCAATATGACATTGGATTACAAAGGTTTTTTTTTAAAAATTGTTTTGATGACTAAAATAGTAGTTAAAATAAGAAGACTTTGATGTTGAACTGAGATAGTTTTCCTCTTGCAAATTTGAAATTTATTTGTGCTTGTCATTATTTGTAAACCTCTGTAAATAACCCCAATGCCAAAAATTTTGGTAAAAGGCCATTGTGTTTAGGAAGTTGATCCTTGCTAAAGAGAGCCTCAGCACTTCATTTTGTCCCTGCTTATATACAGATGAATTCATACCTCTTCTCGGTAGGCACAGGATTAATGTAGTAGATAAAACATTGGACCTAGAATTAGTAAAACCTGTATTCATATGTGATACTTGTTGGCTTTGTGACAATGAGAAAATAACTGACCCTTTCTGATTTCAGTTTCTTCATTTGTAAAATTGGGATAATAACTGTTGATAGAAAATTTTAATCTTTGTGTATATGTGTGTATGTGTCCTAGACTCCATAGTAGAGTCCAAGGGCTATGTGTTTTTAATTGCATAAAATAAGATATACATAGGATCACAGTCAAAAAAATTAGGTTGGAATATATTTTATCTATATATGTGTAGTTAAGTGTGTATATGACTCTGAGCAAGTCACTCACTCTGTTTTATGCATTTTCCTAGTTTATAAAATGAGCTAGAGAAGAAAATGGCAAACTGATTCAGTATCTTTGCCAAGAAAACTCCAAAATGTAGTCACAAAGAGACACAACAGAAACAAATGGACAACAAAATAATTCTCTCTCTCTCTCTCTCTCTCTCTCTCTCTCTCTCTCTCTCTCTCTCTCTCTCTGTCCATCTATCTTCATGAACTACAGGTTTAAATGTCCTGCCTGCAGGATTTTTGAACCTTTCCAGCTTGTTGTGAAGTTTGATCAATTATAGAATCACAGATTTAGAGCTGAAAAGAACTTCAGTAGTCTAACTCTCTCATTTTACAGATGGGGAAAATGATGCTGTGAGACATTAAGTGACCTACCCAATGTTACACAGAATAAAAATCAGAGAATGGAATAGAAACTTGGTCTTTTGACTCCAAAGCCCTGTTATTGTGAACTTTCAAGTGATATATAAATGGAAGTTATTATTAGAATGACCCATTGGTCTTATCTTTTGAAAGGACTAGACATTTTAAAATTTGTTTTTGATTTTAAGAAAACCCCAAACAAGAAAGTCTTGCTGAGAAGCAGCTTTGCTAGTGAATTGAGAACCTGCCTTTTGTCTCACAGAAGCTGTGTGATCCTGGACATTTCACATAACCCCTTAGTACTATGCACAATTCTCTAAAACTGTGTTACAGAGCAGGTGTCAAACTTCAGTGGAATAGGCAATTGCTATGCCAATAAAATTACAGGTTTGGAAGGAGAAATAATGAAAAACAAAGACAGAAAGAAAGAAGGAAAGAGAAACCCTCACTTCATAGTAAGGTCATGATGACAAGCTGGCACAACTCAGAAGGTCCAAATTGTTAGAATAGTCTGGGTTTATTAAGTCATTTGGCTCCTTCAGTCCTTCAGAAACCAAAACAAAACAATAGTCCACAGACACAAGTAAAACATTTCAGACTTTCTCTAGCTACGGGCACCTGGATTTTAAAACAGTGTAAAGTTAGTTTATGCATTCCTAACACAATTACAGCAAATATGGAGAGAGTCCAATGAGTTATTTAATAGTTTTCCTGCTGTGATTAGAACACTAAGGCTCTGGAGAGGAAGTTTTCATTGTGCTGGGCTGTAAGTTTTACTTGATTCAGCTAATCAGAAGTAGTTCTATTGAGTAGACAAAAGGACTCTTCTAACTTAATGCTTTCAAATGATGGTTCTCTGTAGTTGACTGATATGGAAGAGAAAGGATAATGAAACAAATAGTAATTCATTAAGTGATTTTCTGTCAAGGAGTTTCAAAAAAAATGATGCATATATTATCCCACTCAGACTGTCTTTTTTAAATTTCAAAAAAATGTGAAGGATGACAACATACATTTCAAATATGGGGGGGCACAGAAGAGGGGAACAGCTGAGAGGAGTGTTAGTGAAGAGAGGAAACTTGAAGTGTACTTGACATTCTGAAGAAGAGGAAAGGAAGTGGAGAGAGGGAAAGGAGCAGAAGGGATGGAAAAAGAGGAAGAAGAGGAGGAGACAAAGACAGACAGATGCACACAGACAATACTTTGGGACCCCATCTCCGGTTTTACTTTCTAGAGAAGTTATATAGCTACTTTCCCTATCCCCTAACTCTTCCTTGTACTATGAAGAAACAGCTGCTATGGCACCTGCAGATGCTTAGGGAAAAATTAAATATCTAACTTGTAGCTTCTTTCTCCTCCTACCCAATTTTCCCTAGGAATTTGTTCTTGAAATTCAAGAAGGGAGGTCAGATTCCTTCCTTGACTAAGGAGATGAGAAGTTCGATCAAGATGAAAATAATAACTCCTATCTATATGGAACTTAAAGGTTTTCAAAGATGCAAAAATTATTGCACAAAAAATTCTATAAATTAAATATTAAGGGAATTAACATTATTCCTACTTTAAAAATTGGGGAAACTGAAATTCAGAGAAGTTAGAGAATTTTATCTATAGCTACAAAGGACATTTTACATTAAATATCAAAGAGGGGAGTTGAACCCAAATTTTCTTGATTCTGATTCTAGAACTCTATCCACTGTACTAGACTACTTCTGTCTGCTCTGGGAATGGTGAAAAAATTAGATCTTAAAGTAAAAACCAAACAAAATCCCTAAATTAAACAACAAATTTTCACTAATTTAAAGAAGTCAATTTAAAGGCATCCAAAGCAAACAATGAACATTATATGTCTATTCTTGGTCAAATTGGGCACATTTCCAATTGCTAGAACAGTCCCTAAACAGATTGCTCTTTGACTAGCCTAACACATTTGATTGCCTTCCCACCTCCCCTTAGCATGTCTAACTGCTCTGGTTTGACATTTTCATTGCAATAGAAGGGCACAAAAATAGAACTTCCTTTTAATGGTGCATTTAGCTAACTCTGAATTAAAAACTCCCATGGAAGCACATATGACATCTACATAATTAGCAGACACATTCTTTCTGATCATTCTTATCACCATCAATATCAAATTAATTCCTAGTCATGGGGTACTTTATCTGAAGGGTTACTAGCATTCAGCTCATTTTCCCATGGTTTTGAGATAATCAAAAGCAAATAAATCTATAACCTGCAGCTCATTTCTTTCTTAGCTGTAACCTACATCTCATCCAGCCTCTTTTGGAAAAAAAACTAAAAACAAAACTCCCAAAAACCTGATTTTCATTTAATTATAACATTTTGCTTCAAAACCTCTAAGAATAGCTACGTTTTTGTGGCAAATAAGATAAATCTGTGGGCTCCTGAAGACAAAAGATGCAAACCCCAAGGACATCCAGGAATAATAGGATAATTTAATATATGCCTGCAAAGAGATTTCTGTAGGAAGCAGATTGACCTTGAATGCAGGAGTTGGTGGTGGGAATGACTAAACAAGCCTTCAAAGCACCTAGAGTACAATTTAGTTCTGGCAAGTTGACCTATGCTTAAAACATGGTAAAGAGCTAGCGATAGGGATATATAGTATTATAAAATATGTGTGCAAGTATAAAAATCTCAGTAGCCTCCTTGACCCACTACATAAAGAAATCTTGAAGAAGCTAGAATTCAGAGCTACCCCCCAAAACAAGGCCTGCAGTAATTAATATCTGAAAGTTCTCTGGGAAGTTTGATTATCAACCAGCTGTCAATTCTCTAGGCATTCCACAATCCTTTCTCCTGACTAAATGAATTAATATTATTCCCAGTACTTTAATTTGCATACCAGCTTCCTTACAGCTTTCCCCAATGGATGGTCCTGCTTGAGTCAGATAAGAATCTGATCCATTGAACTTTCCTGGTTTGATTCCAACAGAAATCTGACCCATTTCCATTCTGCTTCTTTTTATTTTGAGAACTTTTCTTTCAATAAACTTCATTTTCTCTCTGCTAGCTCTGCATTTTGGTGCTTCTCCTTCCTTGTACTGCGATTTGAGTTTGTAAATCTCAAATGGCATTAAGACAGCATGTACAAGCACAGACATCAAGAATCCCATCCTACAGATTTCAAGCCTTGAAATGTTGCTCCCTTTAGCCAATTGGCTTAATATATGAGGTTTATAAAATCACCTTGGATCATAAACCCATTTTCTAAATTGAAAAAAGAAAAAAGGAATTTGGGAAACAAATGAAGCCCAGGATGCACAGAATGACTATAAACCAGCTCAAAGCATGGCTGTTATTTCCACCAAATCCATTTGGAAAGCAATTAACTAGTTTTGTGCAAACAGCTCCCATCAGAAAAGGAGTTTATGGGTTCAGAATGCCTTCTACGATCTGTATTCTTTTATGTTTTTTCTTAAACCCTGTTAGTTTTTCCCCTTCTCATATAAACTGTTAGTTCTTTAATAACCACATCGGTTTTCTCACTATTGCAGAAATTTTCCTGGTGGTTCCAGATTGTCATTCTCTTTGTCCCTCCAGATTTACGATCTGTTTCATTGCTATTTGGGGGGACAGTTGGGTAAAATGGAATGTTACCCAATGATATCCTTTGGCTTCCAAATGTAATATGTAAATAGATGATGTCAGTGAGCAGGGAGCTCAACTACGAAACATTAGGGGACATAAAATTCTAGTCTATGACCCTTTAGAAGATTTAAATTCCAAAAGCCTCTATTATTTTCTTACTTTGACTACTTCTTTATTCCTCACCACCACCACCATCTTCATTCCTACATAAATACTATTACCTCCTTAAAGAAAATCCATATGGCAAGATCATCAACAAGATCAACTATCTCCTTACCGATTTGCCAATCCCAGGGTACCTTCAAGAGCTCCTTGTGCTCCATTATAGCCCTAGAAGATAAAAGAAGGTGAAGAGTAATAAGTAGAAACACAGTGGAATCTATTTTTTACCTTGATTCATTCAAATGATCACTCACTCTTCAGACATCATTAAAAACAAATCAAGGGCAAGATGATTATACAAAGCACAAAGGGACAAGCCTATTTAGTCAGTTTGAGATTTGCTTCTGAATAATTTTAATCCACAGAGATAAGAGTATATCATTTATTCATTCATACCTTTTAATAACTAAATGAAACAATCATATTACCAGATCGATCCATTATCTGTATTCCTTCTCCTGATTGGAGCACTGCCCCCACCTCCAATTAATTTGTTTGAACTTTATAAAGAAAAAGATTGTATTTTTTTGAAAGCCCCTGAATTTGAAGAGCTTAATCATGACTTTGTATGTAGGATAAAGGGCTCAGAGGGGATTGTGGGAAGATGGTGATATGCTAGGACAGAAGAGTTCATATGTCTTTCTCCTCTCCTCTCTCTATACCTCAGAGGAGTTTATAATATACTGTTATTTGAACTTGGCAAGAAAACCACTCTATAATACATTGGTTATTTGGGATCTAAATGATAGATATGATATATAGAAGGCTCACATAGTCCAAAATGATACTGGGTATCCCTCAATTATAACCCCAGCAAAATGCAATCTTTTATGACTCCTAAATTTAGGACATGTTTCTTTGGGTAGAAGAGGGGTGGGCTAATCTGATGTCATACATTGTCTTTCAATCTAATGGTGGTAAAGGGAGATCAAATAGGAAATAATAAGAAATAGAGTTCCAAATCTGATAGTTCATATAAATCTTTCAAATCCCAGTGGTCTGTGCTGTTTCCTTTCCCTTTCCCCATTAATCTTCTACTTTCAATTTTATTCAAATACAGATGTTAGCTTTTTATTAATCTAAAATTAAATTCCTGTGTACTTATAAAATAGGAAAACCAATTAATTGGCGAAATGCTTGTTGCAAACAGTACAATTGGGATACTTTTTATACCTCCCTCTTACCCCACGCTCTCACACTCAAAGCACTAAATTTGGGTGTTTTTGGTCTTAAAAACCTACATTAAACATAAAATGAACAAGAAAGTAATAAATGTTTTCTAGCAGGGTCTTCTTGCCCATTTTACATTTTACATTGGATAATGTGGAAAAAATATTATTTTATTGTGTATTTCTAGAGCTGGAAGGAACCATAGAGACCCAACTATTATCCAAAGCATGCATCAGCTCCCTTTTTTTTTAAAGTTAAATTAAATTTAAAAATTTAAGTTTTTCTCACAAACAAAACCAACAGAAACAAGATTAAAATGGAAATACAAAGCTGGGAAAAAATCTTTATAGCCAGTATTTCTGCTAAACAATTCATTTCTTAAGTGTGTGTGTGTGTGTGTGTGTGTGTGTGTGTGTGTGTGTGAAATTTCTTTTTTTTTTTTTTTTGCTTTATCAATGAACTCCAGTCTTTATTCAAGTAACCAGAAAAAAAATCAAAATTTTCTCTTAAGTATTCTTCTAAGGTTTCTCCAATCAACTTTTTTTTTTTAACTTTTTAATAACTTTTTATTGATAGAACCCATGCCAGGGTAATTTTTTTACAAATGCATCAGCTCCTAAGAAGCATCATAAGTAGTTTGTATGAAAATATGGATAATAATAATAATGATAAATATCTACATAGTTCTTTAAGATTTGTGAGTATTTTACAAATATTAGGGCACTAGATCTTCACAACAACTGAGGGAGATAGAGACCATTATTATCTTCATTTTACAGATGAGGAAACTTAGGCAAAAATTAAGTGACTTGCCCAAGGTTACATAGCTAGCAAATATCTGAATCTGGATTTGAACTCAGATCTTCCTGACTGTCCAATCCTCCTTCTATCATGTTACCAGATCTCCAGTGACTATAGAATGGGGAGAAACATTATCTCTTAAAGCAGATACTTCAATTTAAAAAGAATATTAAGACTAAGAACTAAATTTTGAAGGTTATTTCAAGCACTGAACCAGTGGGGCTACAACTTAATTTCTCAAAATATATTCTGTAGAATGGGTTAAAGCCTACATTACAGGGTTAGAATAATTCCCAAGTCACTTTTTGTAAAGGGCTGAAACTCTGATAAGATGCACTTGGACAACTGAGCACTTAAGGCTAATTACTTATTGGATAATACTCTATTAGAACATGCTTGGAAAATGGCCCGCCCCACTATTCTGTGCTGGCTCAATCATTTGGTGTATACAGAGAATTGTAGGAGGGACTAGGATGTGGAATAAGACTAGCCAGAGTCATTTTGGGTGGGAGAGGAGGAAAATGAAGGTGGTGGAGATCCTGCGTCCATCCAATTCCCTTCTAACCCTAAAGACCAAGAATAAAAACCAAGGACTTTTGCTTCTCCTGACTCCGGTTGATTCTAAGGTATCCAGGGTGCTAACTCGGTCCTCACAACTTTTCACCATTCATTCACCATTAAGGGTTCAAGTATTAGTGATGAAGAATTAAATTTTGCTCATAAAAAATCAGTCAACAAACTTTTATTAAGTACTCATGTACTAGGACTAATAGAAAGGCAAAATCACAGTTTTTGCTGTAAGGGAACTCATTGGTTAGGGAAGAGGGAGACAATACACAATTAACTATGTACATCCAAAATATATGCTGTACAATGGAAATGGAAGATGATCTTAGAGAGAAGGGTTTGGGATGGGGATAAGCTCCATATATAAGGTGTGGTTTGAGCTGAATTTTGAAGGAAGTTAGGGAAGCCAGGAGGTGATGTTGAGGGAGTAAAAAATTCCAAGCATGAAGGATAGAGCAAAAGCATAATAAAATGTTTTGTTTAGGAACTCCAGATTTCAGAGTTGCTGAAACATAGAATGTGAGTGAGGAAAATTAAGTATATGTGAAGACCGGAAAGGTAAAAAGAGACTAGATTATCAAGAGCTTAAAATGCAGACAAAGTTTATATTTGATCCTAAAGGTAATAGGGAGTCACTGTGGGGGTTAGACTGTTCATGGTTGCCTTTCAATCACTGTTTGTCTTAGGTAAGGGCTCCCTCAACCACCACAACTCTGTCTTGACTCATTCTTCAATAGTAAGTATGTCAATAGCCTCATATTCTCTTCCTCCCAGTGATTCTGAATTCCTGGCTCTGGAATCATAAACCTTGTATCCTATCTCTAGGAGCTTGCATCCTCAATCCTATCCTTCTCAATCATTTCCTCAAATGTCCTACACAAAATCATCTTGCTTCTTCCTCTTTTCGTCCTCTGGAATGTCCTGTACAAAATGAACAAAATTACTTTTATCTTAAACTTTTTTCCTTTCTAACTCTGTCTTTTTGCATTTCTTGGGATTTGATAACATCATATTCCCAGACATCCTTTCTAGTACTAATTTGACTTGGCCATGATGGGAAGAGTTAGAATACTTTTTACTCCCCACTGCCACTCTTAGACTTCTTCTGCCAAAATCACTCATAAACTTCTCCTTTGCGATTAATACTATTCAAATTTATCACAGACTCCAGATCCTAATCATTATCTTTTGACTTTTATAACAATCTTCCTTCAGTTGCCTTCATACTGGGAGACTTTAACAATATCCTCAAATATCTTAACATTTTTGTTTCTCAATCAATTGAATACCCAAAGAGCTCTGAAGCTCATCTGCAGAGAGATGAAGATTAAATCTATGTAAACTGATGAAGTCACCAAGAGAATATATAGAGAGAAGTGGGCCCAAGAAAAATAGATAATTCCTAAAGGAGAAAAATAATAAGTATATATTTCATTGTGGCAAATTACTGCTCTGAAGGAATATATACATGGGTAGTTATTTAATTCTAAACAATAGATAGTTATTTAATTTTAACTAAAATTATACCATATTCTGTCATATAGTAAAAACTCAATAAATGCTTGTTGAATGGAATAAAATTTTCTAGGCAGTAGCTTAGTTTTTTTTTTTCTTTTAATAGCTTTTAATTTACAAGTTATATGTATGGGTAATTTTATAGCTTTGACAATTGCCAAACCTTTTGTTCCAATTTTTCCCTTTCTTCCCCCCATCCCCTCTCCTAGATGGCAGGATGACCAGTAGATGTTAAATATATTAAAGTATAAATTAGATACACAATAAGTATACATGACCAAACCATTATTTTGCTGTACAAAAAGAATCAGATTCTGAAATATTGTACAATTAGCCTGTGTAGAGAAATCCAAAATGCAGGCAGGCGAAAATATAGGGATTGGGAATTCAATATAATGGTTCTTAGTCATCTCCCAGAATTCTTTCGCTGGGCATAGCTGGTTCAGTTTATTACTGCTCCATTGGAACTGATTTGGTTCATCTCATTGCTGAGGATGGCCACGTCCATCAGAATTGATCATCATATAGTATTGCTGTTGAAGTATATAATGATCTCCTGGCCCTGCTCGTTTTACTCAGCATCAGTTCATGTAAGTCTCTCCAGACCTTTCTGAAATCGTCTTGTTGGTCATTTCTTACTAATATTCCATAATATTCATATACCACAATTTATTCAGCCATTATCCAATTGATGGGCACCTACTCAGTTTCCAGTTTTTGAGTGGCTTAGTTTCTTGATAATATGTGCTAAATATAGAAATTTTATGCTTCAAGAGTTAATAAACTGTTTTATATAGGTAGGACTTGTCATCATGTCAAGTGCATCAGATCATGTCATTTCCATTTATTTCTTACAATGCATTAAATACTTTATTACTGATCTGGAAAATCTAATACACTTTTACATGTCTTCTAGAAAACTTGATTTGAGTCTATTGCAGGTTAAATAAAAAGAACTAAAATTTTAGATTAAAAGGAATACTTTCCCTATAATTAGAGCTATAACAATATGGAATATCTGCCCGGTGAAGTAGCAAGTTTTTTTCACTGGAGAAGTGTAAATAGAAGTTGAAAGCTCATTTGTTGGAATGTTATAATAAGGATTTGTATATGAGGTAGTAGTCAATTAAATGATTTCTGAGATCCCTTCTGGCCCTGAGACCCTGCATTTTATGGAAGTGCTAGTTTTCAGACTTTAAAAGAAATGTGGGTAATAGGGACATAAGAATTATTGATGTTTTTCATGAGAATTGACCATATCTATTAAATATAAGAAGCAAGGAGTGGAGATAGGAATGCCAGAGAACTGATCAGTGATTTGCTCCCTCTAAAGTGCTTCTTTTTTCTACTTACAGTTGAATTCCACTGAAGAAGGCACCAAAGAGTCCAATCATTCCAAGAAATTCGACCCGGCTCAGGGTTCGGATGATGTATTCTTCCCACACGTTTGAGATGCCATAGAGTGTAGCTCCTCCAAGGACTAAGAGGTCGCCTATCAGCTTATTTTCTCCTAGAAACCAAAAACATATAACATCACATGAGATTATCCATAAATGGAACCTACTTCTGTCACAGTGAACTAAGAAATTCTTGCATTCACTTTAGAGATCATGAAACTTGGTGGTAACAAATTCAAATAGAAACAAGGGCTACTAATCTGTACATGAGGATCTCTGTGGGCCATACATTGACTTAGCTTTAAAATATACTATAATCTGGGTTTTATTACATTTTTATTTGTTAAGTATTTATCAATTCCATTTTAATCTGAATGAGGCTGTTTTTTGACACCTCCAAACTAGTCCACCCAGCCTTTTGATTTGAGAGGAAACTGAAGCACGAATCAGTTAAGTTATTCACCTAAGTTCATATGGAATTAAATGGCAGAATAAGTCATCTGCCCTCAAATCTAGCACTCTTTCCATTATTCATATGACTATAATATATTTGAGGGTACGTACCTACTGTATTGGGAGAGAGGAACAAATTTATAAGACTTGGTAATTGGAGGAAACAACTTAAGTGACCGTGTTGGACTTGGGAAAACCTGAGCTTGAGACCTTTTCTGTAAAATGGGAATAATAAATAATAGCACTTATTTTTCAGAATTGTTGTGAGGATCAAATGAGGTATCACATTTAAAATGCTTTGAAAACTTTCAAACACTATTGGTGTGTGTGTGTGTGTGTGTGTGTGTGTGTGTGTGTGTGTGTGTGTGTTTTAACTGAGGCACTTAAGTAGTACAGTAGGTACAGTGCTGGAAGTTAGGAAGACCTAAGATAAAATGCTACCTTAGACACTTTCTTGCTGTGTGATTCTGGAAAAATAACTTCTCTGAGCCTCCATTTCCCCCATTTGTGGAATGCAGATAATACCACCTACCTCACAATATTGTTTTGAGGATAAAAAGAGACATTTGTACAGCACTATGAACTTTAAACTGGCACATAAATAATAATTATTATCATTGATATGAATTAGAATCTGAAAAGTACACAAGTACATGCTCAGATATAGTTGGTAAAGGGTGGGGAGAAGGAAAACTAGGCTTTTTAAACAAAATCCCCTGGGTTGGTTCAAGAAACTAAACCATTCTCTCAGAAACTATGGTTTCACCTAAGTGATCTTAAACATTTCCCACTTGAGACTCCTTTTTGCCTGAGAAATTTTTTATGTGACCCTGGGTAGATAAATATATAAAATAGGTATACAAGTCAAACATTTACTGATAATAAATCAAAATTTCACAACCCCCACATTCAGTTATATGACCCTCCCCTCCCCAAATGGGATTGCAAACCACAATTTAAGAAGCCTTAGTTTAGCCAATATGGCCTTCTTGTTCTTCCTCACACTCAATGTTACATTTCCCATTTTCATGCTTTTGCATGGGTCAGTCTTTATGCTTGAAAATGCTCTGCTTTTAAAAAATCTACAACTTCCTTTAAAGCTCATCTCAAGGACCTTGAGACCCTTTCTGATCTTCCCACCTACTAGTAATTTTCCATCCAAATTACCTGGGGAAGCACACCTATCCTAGAATGAAGAGCAGTGGATGTCTTAGAACAGGGACTCCCTGAAAACTGTTTGAAGGTGACTGGAATTTGTTCATGAGAAAGGATTGAGAAGGAGAAACTGGAAGGAGGAAGCTGCACTCCAGGGTGAAAGACTGGATCACCTCCTTCCGAAGGACAGGTAGACTTTGCAGAATCAAGCACTCTGCCTGGGACCTGGGCCCTTCTGCTTGCCTCTTTAAAGACTGAGAAAACCTTTAGTAGGGAACAATGGCTGGACAAGTAAGCACTGAGCCTAGCCAGCCATTTGAGGAGAGCTGATCCCTCCCATGGCTCTGAGCCAGGGAGAAAGCTGCTGTCCTTAATTGCCCCACACCACTGGAGTCCTGGTTTCTTTTTCCCTGTAAGTAAATGTTAACAGGAAGACCCTGGCTACTTGATTCCTATTCCACAACAGTTGGCTGGCCTAGCCAGCTGAACCTAGTTTTAAACCTAAAATGGCACTTTTTGAACACTGTATTTTGTATGCTTCTATGTTTATAGGTTGTTCCTTTCAATAGAATATAAATTCCTGGAGGGCAGAAGCTATACCATTTTTGTCTCTATATTCCCAGACCCTAGTCCAATGGTTCTCAAACTTTTGTTTTCAGTATCTTTATCCTATTAAAAATTATTGAGGATCTCTCCAAAGAGTTTTTGTTTATCTGGATTATATTTATAGATATTTACCATATTGAAAAGAAAAACTATTTTTGAATTTGTAGACCCTCTAAAAGAGTCCCCAGGATTCTCCCAGAGGTCCTCAAACTTTGCAGCAGCTAAGGATGTTTATCCCCCTCACCCAGGGCTATGAAGTTTTTTTATTTAAAGGCCCACAAAATAAAGTTTTTGTTTTTACTATAGTCCAGCCCTCCAATAGTCTGAGGGACAGTGAACTGGCCCCCTATTTAAAAAGTTTGAGAACCCTGTGTCTAGACCATACTTTGAGAACCACTGCCTTAGTCAAATGCCTGGCAGAGAAAAAGCACTTAGTAAGTATTCATTGATTACATATGCTATATTTGTTATTTCTATTTTATGAGGAATGCTTCAAACAAAACAGAAAACAACAACAGACAAGAATTATACATTGTAATGAATGTATAATTAGTCATTGGGAAGTTTTGTACATATACATAACTATTTGGGGTTCAATACTTCTCAGGATTGTTTTTTGTAATTGCCTACAAAGGCTGCATCCCAGTTTCTTGATCATTAATAGTGGTGGCAAATCTTGGTCCTTTGCGATTTGAATTCGATTTTTGAAAACAACTAAAAACTACTTTTTGTCAGTATTAAGAGTTTAGTGATTGGTAAGACTACCTAGACAGGAGCTATTTGGGAAGTGGAAACTAGACAGTCTTGCTGAGTTTTGACAGGAAATTGAAGCAGGTCTCAGCAGCAAGTAGAGGAAGGAAGTTAAGATAGGCAGGTGGGTGGGCTCAGAAATATTCTGTTATTTGGAGACTAGTTGGAATTCCCAGCAGTTTGGTGGTACAGATGGTGGCAGGGGTCTGGCAGCAAACAAGAAGTAGTGGTCCAAGTAGGCAGATGGTTATCCCCAGGGAGATCTGGTAGTTGCATAAATAGAAATTCCAGGGAAAGGCAGAGCATGCAATCAGGGCATCAGGTCACATGCAGGATTCTTAGCAGGCAGGTAGTCTTTACACTTTTGTAACCTCTTTCCATCCCCTTGATATTCTTTCATAGGTTTCAATAGCCTTGGAAAACAATTCTGAAAGAATTCTATATCTGTTCTAAGAAATGGCAACATTATGGAAATAAAGACATCATTTAAAGGACAGATTTGGTATAGAATTTCCTGAATGCCCGCTCTTACTCGAGATTTTCTTGGGGATGGAGGAAAAAAAGCAGAAAAATTGCTTTTAAGAAAGTTTATACAAATAGTTGTTAGGCCTTGGGATGTCTGATGTAATCTCATAGCTGATTTTTGCCTTAGCTATAAAGTAATGACATTTGGAAAATTCAAAGAATTAACTAAGGTGTATGGAAAAGTTAAATTGCCATGTACGGTTATTTATTTATTTTTTATAAGATGGGGGATCCAATCCTTCTTTTAAAATTCTAAAAACAGATTATATGGTTTCACTGATATTTTACTTATTTTAATGTCCAAGCTTGAAAAAGGTGCCATGACTCTGTTATCTAGATTATTAATTGAAAACTCTGGTGATCAGCACTTTATTAATACAAAGATAATTGAAGTTCATCATAATTCTCTCATGTCTTTGCAAGATCCTGAAATGTCTTCTGGCTCATCAAAAATATAAATTGTTTTTAAGAATAACTTTTTGTTGGGCATTTTATTAAATTTGAATTCTTTGGAAATTAATGATTCTCCTATAATGTATATGATAGATTATTAAGAGAAACAGTACTGTATGGTAGAAATAGTATTGGGATGTAGAATCATAAGATGGGAATTTAAAACCTGATTTTCTACTTACTAACCTTGAGATACTGGGCAAAGGTACTGTTTCAGTTTCCTTATTGGGGTAAAGATTGAATGATATAATGTGTGTATAGTGTTTTATAATCCTAGGTGACAAAAATCTTAACTAGTATTATATAGTGGGAGTTGAGGGACACATCCTTTTAAATGAGAGAGTTGGATTGGTTGGCCTTTAAGGTCCCTTTCTGACTAAAAATTCAGAACTATATTTGTTTTCTATGCTTCTCCCCCAGTTCCTTGATCTATATATTTCTTATCATGACTATCAGTCTTGATTACTTGCCCATAAGTTTTTGGAATTTGGATGTCAATTAATTCAGGTAGGATGACTTAGTATGAAGGGCCTTAGCCCTCTTGTTTGATTTTGTGAAAATTTCAGAGAAGTTACCATTTTTTTGAGGGATAAATTTTGACCCTCATATTCATATACCAACAGATTAAAGAGCATATGGTGAGAATGAATCCAATTCAATTCAATAAATAGTTTTATAAAGTGTTTACTATAAGAAAGGCATTTGTCCAAAAGGAAAAACTAAAGCATTTTCAGCCCCCAAAGATTTTATATTTTTTCAGTAAATTTGGGGTAAATATAAATAAATTTAGAAAAATATGAGAAAAAAGAGAGAACTAAGCATTAGGAGAAAAGTAAGTTTCCTTCAGTAGACAATGGCTTGGTTAAACCTTGAATGTGCTGGGAGGCCTATTTGCAAAAATTAAGCAAAATATGCTTGCTTATCATGTTGACCCTTGCGAAATAGTATTTTACATCAAAGACACTTATGAAAAACTTTTGGACTTGTCAACAAATTATTGGAACATTTGGCAGTTTGCCCTCATGATTTATCAATCAGACATTTGTAGTCATCCAGATCTAATGCCTTGGCTCATGACCAGGCCACATGTGGTGATCTATTGAATTATTTTTTACTTAAAGAAAGGAGGGAAACATGCCATGGGAATACCTACTGAACACTCAAATAATGGATGTTCAAAATCTTTAATAACTGGAAAATAAAATGGGAGAAATAATTTAGTGAAAAAGACTATGTTGAAAGATAGTAAATACCTTTTGTCAATGGATGTTCAAGATCTTTAATAATTGGAAAATAAAATAGGAGAAACATTTTACTGAAAAAGACTGCTGAAAGATAGTAAATGCCTTTTGTAAAAGAAGTATTTTTGTTGACAATATCCAATCCTTGATAACTACTACCATGTATCTGAGTCACTACTGTCTTTCCTAGAAGATTTTATCCACTATTAGTTTTTTTTTTGATCTTCAACCTCTACCTATCTACTGGCAGCTGCCTACAAACATGCTTATGGTTCTACCAACCTAAATGAAAATAAACAAAACCAAACCTTCAAACCAAAATCAACTCTTACTTGATCCTTGACACCTATATTCCTGTATCTCTTAGTTAAACTCCATAAAAAATCCATTTCTATTAAATTTTTCTATTTTTTGTCTTCCCCCAGTCTTCTGAACTTTGCAATCTGGCTTCCTTATAACATCATTCAACTGAAATTGAACCATTCAAATTTTTTCATTGTTCAGTCACACCCGACTCTTTGTAACCTCATTTGAGGTTTTCTAGGTAACAATGATGGAGTGATTTGCCATATCTTTCTTCACCTTATTTTATAGGTGAGGAAATTAAGGCAGACAGGTTAAGTGCCTTGCCCAGAGTCACATAGCTAGTAAATATCTGAGGACAGATTTGAATTCAAGGAGATGAGCTTTCTTCACTCTATCCCAGCACTTTATCTGCCACTATCCACCATCATTTCTAATGATTTTAGTTGCCAGATATAATGGCCCCTTCTCAACCCTCATCCTGCTGTAGCATTTGACACTATTGATTACTTACACTTATATCCTTTCTTTTCTGTGTGTGAGGGAGTGGGTGGGGGAAGAGGGAAAAGGATAGGAAGAGTGTTCTTTCTCATTCTCCTTTATTAAATTCATGTCATGCTTCCTGTGAGTGTCCCCAAAGACTCTATCCTGGGTCCTTTTCTATTTTTTTTCCTATTTTATTTTACTTGTTAATTTCACCATCTCCTTGGGTTCCATTATCATTTCTATGTAGATGATTCCCAGATATATATATCCTGCCCTAATTTCTCTCTTGAACCCCAACTCCAATCAGCAATTTCCTATTGGGCATTTCTAGTTGAATGCCCCAACTAGATCTCAGACTCAACAATATCTAAAACAGAACTCATTATGTTTCCCCTTGAGCCCAAAGCCCTTAAGCTCAACTGTTTGGCATTTAAAACCCTTCACAATCTGCCCTCTTTCTGCCTTTCCAGTTTTCTTACACTTTCCTGACCTTCGTTTATGCTACAATTCAGCCATACTGGTATACTTGCTGCTCCTTGCACAATACATTTCAACTGTGTCTTGATTCATTTGAAGTCTTTTTATCCTCACCTTCTTTTTTTTTTTTAGCTTTTTTGGCTTCCTTCAAGACTTAACAAATCTCTTTTCTGAAGGAGACTTTCCCAGTTTTTCCAGCTACTGCTTTCTTCTCATAGATTACCATAGGTATCTTGTACTTACCTATTTATGAACCTGCCTCTCTCATTAGAATGTAAGCTTCTTTGAAGCAGGAATTTTTTTGGGGGGGATGTCTTTGTATCCTTAGTACTTAACATAGTTTCTGGAACATAGTGAATATTAATAAAGTTTGCTAATTTTGTTGTTTTCAGATAGCAAACTGTTGGAAGTTTTCTTTTGTTTTTAGCAATTCAGAAAAAGATCAGAAATATATTTTGGAGCAGAACTTATTGCTAAGGTCATTTTACAAACTCTAAAAACTTAAAAGATTTGAGCTTTTTAAAATGAATGTCTCTTTCCCAAGCACTAATAAATAGAGATAGATTCTGGGCCATACTCCTGACAAGGGGCACTTCACATAGAACTCAGGTGCAAAGATAAATTATACATATTAATGATATCTATTTTTTAATTATGACAATAGCAAAAACCAATTCTTTTCAAGTGAATTAAAAGAGGGAGCTTTCTAAATCTAAAATTAAAATCTTCCTTTGCTGGGTAAGCAGTTACACTTAAAAAAAAATACAAACAGGTAGACAATGCCCCTCAAATATGATCCTTTGCTCTTTGTTTTGACTTGAACATCCAAGGCAAGATTGCCTCCAATCAAAGGACCATGGGGTCAAAAACTCCCCCTGAAGTCTACTTCCAATGTTATCTTGGGCATATTACTTGAACTTCATTGAGTCTTAGTTTCCTCAGCACAAAATGGGGTAGTTAGACCCAGGCTTCTGTGACTCCTAGCCCTATCATTGGCCCTATGACTTGAGGAAGATCTTTAACTTCTTTCTCACAAAAAGATCAAACTCATCAGACCAATGATCAGAAATAGTGCTTCTGGCACAAATTTTATCTTCTATTCTCTGAGAATTTTCTCCAGAATGGGAAGTACCTGATCCTCTCAATAACTTCTCCTCCCTCCCTCGCTTTCTTCCTCCCTCCCTCCCTCCCTTCCTCCCTCCCTCCCTCCCTCCCTCCCTCCCTCTCTCCTTCCTTCCTTCTTATCCTTCCTTCCTTCCTTCCTTCCTTCCTATCCTTCCTTCCTTCCTTCCTATCCTTCCTTCCTATCCTTCCTTCCTTCCTTCCTTCCTTCCTTCCTTCCTTCCTTCCTATCCTTCCTTCCTTCCTTCCTTCCTTCCTTCCTTCCTTCCTTCCTTCCTTCCTTCCTTCCTATCCTTCCTTCCTTCCTTTCCTTCCTTCCTATCCTTCCTTCCTTCCTTCCTTCCTTCCTTCCTTCCTTCCTTCCTTCCTTCTTTTTCTTCCTTCCTTCCTTCTTCCTTCCTTCCTTCCTTCCTTCCTTCCTTCCTTCCTTCCTTCCTTTCTCTTCCTTCCTTCCTTCCTTCCTTCCTTCCTTCCTTCCTTCCTTCCTTCTATCCTTCCTTCCTTCCTTCCTTCCTTCCTATCCTTCCTTCCTTCCTTCCTATCCTTCCTTCCTTCCTTCCTTCCTTCCTATCCTTCCTTCCTTCCTTCCTTCCTTCCTTCCTTCCTTCCTTCCTTCCTTCCTTCTTTTTCTTCCTTCTTTCTTTTCCTTCCTTCCTTCCTTCCTTCCTTCCTTCCTTCCTTCCTTCCTTCCTTCCTTCCTTCCTTCCTTCCTCCTTCCTATCCTTCCTATTCTTCCTTCCTTTCCTTCCTTCCTATCCTTCCTTCCTTCCTTTCCTTCTTCCTATCCTTCCTTCCTTCTTATCCTTCCTTCCTTCCTTTCCTTCTTCCTTCCTTCCTTCCTTCTTATCCTTCCTTCTTCCTTCCTTCCTTCCTTCTTCCTTCCTTCTTCCTTCCTTCCTTCCTTCCTTCCTTCCTTCCTTCCTTCCTTCCTTCCTTCCTTCCTTCCTTCCTTCCTTCCTTCCTTCCTTCCTTCCTTCCTTCCTATCCTTCCTTCCTATCCTTCCTTCTATCCTTCCTTCCTATCCTTCCTTCCTTCCTTCCTTCCTTCCTTCCTTCCTTCCTTCCTTCCTTCCTTCCTTCCTTCCTTCCTTCCAGACAATTGGTGTTAAGTGGCTTGCCCAGGGTCACACAGCTGGGAAGTGTTAAGTATCTGAGGCCAGATTTGATCTCAGGTCCTCCTGACTTCAGGGCTGGTGCTCTATCCACTGTGTCACCTAGCTGCCCCTCAATAACTTTTCTTTAGGCAAAAATAACTCCAAGAAGATTTCCTTGCAAATAATACCTTGTACCTAATAAAGACTTAAATGTTGATTGGGTTGAATTTTATTAATTAAATATATTTCTCTCTCTCTCTCTCACACACACACACACACACACACACACACACACAATGAAGTAGCATTGAAAATCATTTCTGGAACTCAGACAAAGAAGAAGCCACCTCAGACAGATCACTATCATTGTCAAGTTGCCCAAAACAGCTTCTAGCATCCCCAAAGTGAGGCAACAGTATAAAACCGATTGTCAGCCATATTCTTTTTGTTGAAAAATTCTCTCTTCTAGGGATAGTGATCCAGCTTGGACTATACATGGACTTTAATGGAATTTGGATTAATATTTTTAGAGTAGAAGATTCATACCAGAATCCATTGATTCAAATATCTACCTGAAGATAAATAGGCTGAATTTTATCTTATAAGATATTATCCAAAAAGTACCCAATCAGCCTGAAATTTGATTTATATCACTGTGATTGGCTGGGAAAGGAGACAGAGTGATGAAGTATTTAGGCTAGGTTGAAATCAGATGCTATCTAGTCCCATTTCACCATCAGGGCTTCCAACTTTTTTGACCAGGGGACAATTCAACCTGCTGAATGAGGTTGTTGTTGTTCATCCTTCATTCTTGAATGCCTTCATGAAAAGTGAAAGCTGTGGCCAACCAAGACTGGTGTAAAATGAGCTCTTGGGATCTTAGATTTGGGTACTGTCCTGTAATAATGCCAACTGGGTATGACACCATTTCAGTGTCACAGAAGGTAAAACAGAATGATGATGTCTCATTTTTCTAAAACTCCTCTCTTATGTTTCACAAAACCAATTGTATTCTCTGCCATAAACAGACAGCTGAAGTCTCACTTGGGGATGTGGGCTGGACTTAATCATGTTGCGTTGTTTCCAAATAGGATTATTATGAATGGCCTCTAAATGCATTGTGCTTTCCCTTTTTAAAACAGAGCACCTCAGCTAATGCTTTATTTACCCAGGCAAAGGACATACATGTGTATGCAGATAGAAGTGAAGTAAGAACAGAGAACCCTGTAAGTAACCAAATGAAATAAATTCAAATTAAGTTTAACCTTATGACATGGAAATGATGTCTGTAAAAAACTTTGCAAATCTTAAGGCATCATATAAATTATAGTTATTATTAATAAACATTTTAATTTGGCTATTGATTGACCCCTCACTCTTTACCCCGATGTATTTTAGGGTAGTTTCATGTAGCTTCAGAGATCATTCCTCAGTCTCTCCTTCCTAAGATACTAGGTACCCAACTCTGTGGTTGGGAAGGATTATTATATTTAGGCAATCATAGAGAGGATGAAGCAGGTGCTTGAGAGCAGAGATGAATTAGAGAGAAGCTGGGGACAGTAATGGGATAAAACTATACTTAAAGATGGAAAGAGGTGGGATTGAGGGCACATGTAAAGGAGCTGATCTTGGCAAGAAGTTGCTGGCCAGGAAGAAGCTGACCATAAGAGACTGGAGGGAAAGAGGAAATTGGAGAAAGTTCTTGGTTCAGATTCTGGTTTTGTGACTTATTCACTATATGACATAGTTAGCCACTTGATTTTTCTGGGCTTCAATTTTCTCTTCTGTAAAATGAGACAGTTAGGGTAGATCAAGTGTTTCTAACTTTTTTGTGTGTATGTCATGGATCTCTTTCATTGATGAAAGCTATGGTACCCTTCTCAGATTGATGTTTATAAAAATTTCAGTTTGAGTCCAGTGAAAATAAAGATATGATTTTTTCTTCATCTATGTTCATAAATCTCTGAAATCTATCAATAAACTCATGTTATGAACTTCTGAACTAGATGATCTCAAAAGTCCCTTTTAGTTCTCAATCTATGATTCAATAATCTTAAGATTATTGTGTAACCAAATAGTGACTTTAGACCAACAGTGTAAATATTTCAGGCAAAGACAATATTGTCTGAGTTGTTCAAATAGAATGTACAAGGGTGACCAGATTTATAAAATAGAAAACATACTGTGTCTACACGAATACCAAGGTAGCCTATTATATTGTACCTTAATTGATGACAGACAGAGAAGGAAGAGAAAGCATGATAGTCCGTCCAAAACAAGCACTAGTCATCTTCTATCTGATAGGATTCATTGTACAGGTGCAACTTTGACAGCAGAATAAACAACCTTTATCCAATGGTACTTATTTTTAATAGATTTCTGTTCTTACAGAAAGATCCATTCCCACTTTGATATTTAATCGTTCATGTAGGAGAAAGGACAGTCCCAGATGGAATACTTGTGAACTACTAATCTTAAGAGAACAGCTTAGCAACTATTCCTAACTCATTTCTCACTCTTGAATAAAGTGGGCCTTTTTTTCTCCCTAACAGATGTATTTAAAATACTAAGATAAAATATTTTAGAGGAAATTTTTATAGAAATGGCACTTCATTAATAAAGGTTTTACTTTTGAGATCATACTGTAGACCAAGGCTCTCTAACTACTAATCAATAATTTAAAAGTTTCAGATTTGAAAAGTCCTTATTTCTTCTCCTCAGCACCGCTAAAAAGCTTAAGTGATAGGTGGCTAACAGTTCCAATGGTCTTTTGATGAAGAGAGCCATCTTCCCCCAGTGAGAGAGCTATGGGGGGGCTGAGTATGGAGCACAACATAGCATTTTCACTCTGTTGTTGTTTGCTTGCATTTTGTTTTCTTTTTCATTTTTCTTTTTTAATTTGATTTTTCTTGTGCAGCATGATAATTGTGGAAATATGTATAGAAGAATTGCACATGTTTAACACATATTGGATTACTTGCTGTATAAGGGAGGGAGTGGGGGTAAGGGAGGGGAAAAAATCTGGACAAGAAAGTTTTGCAAGGGTGAATGTTAAAAATTATTTATGTATATGTTTTGAAAATGAAAAGCTGTAACAATAAAAAAGAAGGTGAGCAAGAATACGAGTGGAGGACCTTGAAGTATACTAATTTCATAACCATCACTATGTACCTAGACATAATTCTGCATCTCTAAGACAAAATCTGAATGATCCTTGAAGTCACTTAACAACTGTATCAAACTCTAGCTTCTCCCCTCTCCACTAAAGAAGAAATTCTTAAGGTGTATTTATTGATAACCGTAAACTTTTTTCTTCAATGAAATCCTACTTTGATACTTCATGGTAGCATGGTAGTGACTTTGAATCTTGAAAAGCTAAAAGCTAGCATTTGATAAAGTCTGGAAAATCTTATCAAAGAGAAAAGTCCTAGCGATCAGGAAACTATGGCCCTCAGGCCAACTCTGAGCTGCCCCTTATATATAAAAAAGGTGACTGGCCAGCTATGACTTGAGAGGCCATAATCAAGACTGTCAAAGGGGGTTTATAATCTATGTCAGTGCACACACTGACAAACCGGACACATTGACATAATGAAGTTAATTTTATGGCTCCTCGCATGAATTGCATCTAGAAAATCAATGTAAGAAATTTTCTTGGACTCACCTGCTCCTTGTTGTCTTCCCACAAGAACATCAGCTCCTGCCATGCAGCCCATTCCCAGAATGCAGACCACAATGCCAACAAAGTGCACAGCCTTGTATCGGATTAGCAGAAAGAACCAGGACAAGAGTATCACTACTGGGATGACAAAGCAGTCCAAGAGCTGTCGGGAGACAAAGAATAGGAGCAAGAATAAAACATTGCTATTTCACCATCAGCTTGGCGCTTTACTCAGAGTAGATGCTTAACAGATTTGTACAATTCAGTGAAATTGGATTTTTATCAACAAACATTCACTGTAGATCAAGATTCAGTTGTCAAATATAAGGGGTTTGCATTGAACTCAGGGCTAAGAAAATGAAAGTATTATGTGTGGATTGATAATAGTTATCATTTCTATGACTCTCTAAGGTTTGTACAGTTTTATACAGACACACAAATATATATATAATGTATATAAGACACATATATTACAAATATATTGCATATACACACATATACATACATATATAAAATTATTTTATGTGTGCCTGTATATCCACATATGTGTACACATATGTAAGTATATATATTTGTGTATGTATGTGTATGCATGTATGTATCCTTTGATCCTCACAACAACTTGTGAGAGAGATTCTCTTTTATCCATGAGGGAGGTTAGGTAATTTGGCTGCGATCACACAGCTAAGAAAATGTCTATTTTTAATTTTTCTTTTTTTTTTATTTTAAGGAAATTACTAAATTAAGATTTTAAACTCAGGTGTTCCTGATTCCAAGTCTAGTTCTCTGATCTACTGTGGCTTATAGGGAACTTGACTTTATTTGATGGTTCCTTTCACTAATCTTTTGTCTCAACTCTTTCCCAATCCTTAATCTTTCATTAAGTGTGGCCTCTGATGTACCAAGTGCTGGGAAAGACTTTAATTTAGAAAAGTCAAGGTCACACATTGCATTATGGTCCTTAGCTAAACATCTTGATTTTTGTCTTGACATTGGACTTTGATGACTCTGGTGGAAAGAGTGAGGCTGATGACTTTGTACAGTTTTGTACCTATTTTCTCCAATTTCCTCATCTATGTTATTTTTTATGGAATGATAACATTCCATTATATTCACATGTCAAAATGTGCTCAATCATTTCTCAGTTGGACACTCACTTCATTTCTTGTTCTTTGCTACCAAAAAGCATGCTGCTCCGAATCTTTGACATGTATACAATGTTTTATTTTTGTATTTGACTTCTCTGAGAGCAACAGTAAGATCTCTGCTCAAAGCTTAATCACGTTTATCATATAATTTATCAGTTCAGTTTCATAGTTTAATCACTTTTGTAATATAATTTTAATTTTGTTCTCCAGAATATTTGGAGCAATTTATAGCATCACCCAAAGTGTATTAAATTAGTCTGCTTTCCTGCAGCTTTGAAAAACATTCATAAATGCCCAAGTGTGCTTTAAATGTGCCCCCAACATGTCACCAGGAACTAAGTATTATTTCCAGTTAAAGTAGCACTAATTTCCTGGCACTTCAGAGAAGACCAGACTCTAGGATCCTTGATTTCCAATGTCTCCTCTACTACCAGTGTTTTCCAGACTTATGCAGGTCCTTGAACTATTCATTGTTCCAATTTTCCCCCTTGTAAAAAAGGAAGAAAAACTAGAATACTAACTCACTCCACAGGGTGTTGTAGGTGATAAAATACTTTGACATAACATAGAGCTATATGAATGCTAAGTAGCGGTATGATGATTGAGTGATAAGGCAGAACCATGAGGATATTAGACATAGGGAAGACCCCAAAAGTGTGTGTTGCGGGGGAGTATTACGGAGTGGGAACTACCATGCTAAGAAAAGAGAAGCTTTAGCACAGTTAATTAGCAAGTTCAATTAATGATCCCACAAGATGAAGTAATACAATGCCCTTATGTCTGTCTATATGGAGTGGATCCCACTCCCATTTAATGGGTAAAATGATATTTGGTAGGGAATCATTCACAGGAGCCTAAAACAGTTGGTGTTTTGTTTTTTAAATGCCAAATGATGGTGTTTCATAGTGGAAACATTCAGATCCACAAGCCACAGCTGGCATTTTATCATCTTCTTAGTCTTTAAAGGAGATCTTAGGTAGTGGAGCCCAAAGTCTGCACCCCTGAAGTATTATACAGGGATGGACCAAAGATAACCTTTCTGGTAACCATCAGCACCATCAACCATATTTATGCATTTAATAGCCATCTATGTGTGGTATATTGGATGATCTTCCCTTTGACATATATGATACCCTCAAATTATACAGGGATTTAGAGGAAAAAATAAATAAAAAGAACAAACAAACATAACTTGATCTTTTTTTTATAGATAATGAAACTGAGAACTAGGAGATTAAAGGAACCTGTCTGAAGTCACACTTCAGTTGTGTGGCAAAAACCCAACTTTCTTTATTCCTAATTTTTTTTCTTAGACTGTAAGCTCCTCAAGGACAGGGACTGTCATTTGTCTCTTTGTACTCCCAGCTCTTGGAACAGTGCCTGGCATATTGTACACATTTGATGTATGTTTATTGATTGATCCAAATCAGGTGTTCTGAACTTCCTATTAATATTTTATCATTTTCATTAACTTTTTCCATAATCATTTTCTATTGAACTAGAACTCTACTCTCTTGGACTTGCCATACAATTCAGTAGGACAATTTAATGACAATCATTAATGACACTCTCTTGAGTAACATACTTTTGTGTTTCTAGTTTTTGGAAAGATAGATATGAGTAACTTACATATAATGTCATGGAAGAAACATGCTTTACCTTTTTAAACTTGATCAGAAATGCCTTTAATGTTATTACAAGTGACTTCAGGGAGAACTGTTGCCTAACAGAGTTTTCCTCCTACCAAAGAACTCTAATTACAAGCATATACACCTGATTGGCATAGCATAAAATGAAGAAGAAAATTCAAATACTGTTAGGCTAGATAATAATAGTGCTTACTATGCATCAAGAACTGTGCTAGCAGTTTTACAATTTATTATCTCATTTGATCCTGGGAGCTAGGTGCTATTATTATTTCCATTTTACTGATGAGGAAATTGAGGTCAAAGATCACATACCTTGGAAGTGATCCAGGCTGAATTTGAACTCAATTCTTTCTGACTTTAAATCCAATGCTTTATCCTGAGGAGATAAGAATTGAGTATGCAGTTCTTGGATACATTTATTTTACAATATTTTTATCACAGCAATGAGGAATGCTGGTGATAAGAAAACCATATTATTATGAAAGGTTTAATTAGTGTTTTAAATTCCCAAGGAGCTCAGCACAATGCTTTTTCCTATTATATCCATATAATAGTAACCTTTAGCCTCAATTATTTAATCAGGGAGTCCTATGGGTCTTTAGGTTTCCAAAATGTAAACCACATATGAATTTACTCAGTGCTCATTCATTTGTGTGAATATCCTTGGAACAGTTCTGAAAATATAATTTTAGATGGCAAACTCAGAAGGTAAGGCGTTGTGTTGTGTAATCAATATCTGATGACACTGGCAAATGAGGTACTTCAACGATTTTTATACCATCTTTGCATCATGTATTTTTGTGGAATCATTACTTTACAGAAACACAATAACTCTAGCTGAATACAAGTAGGCATTGGACTTTTTTTTATCTAATAATGTCCCATGGCCAAGAAAAAATGGGCACAAAATAACAGATGGAGAAAAAACCGTTTTTGTGTTTTAGGCCCCTGGGTACAAAGAGAGATGGACAAGCTTATTCTAAATGTCTTAATTGGGCTACTTTGTCACTTGGCATACATGAGAGTTGTTACACAACAATTTAAAATTGTTTTTAATTTAAAATACTAATTAAACCTTTCATAATAATATAGTCTTCTTATCATCAGAATTCCTCATTGCTGTGATAAAAATATTGTAAAATAGATGTATCCAAAAAATTGCATACTCAATTCTGATCTCTTCAGGATTGTTACACAATTTGTAATTAAGTATTTTCAGCAAAAATATTGAATTGTGTATAGTTTCCTTGTTTCAGGCTGATACAGGATCTTAGCCTTCCTTAGTGTTGCAAGCACACAGTACTATGTTAAGTTGGTAAAACTGGTTCCAAGAATCATGGATTCAAGTACACTTTATTCCTTGAAGCAGGATTCCCTATAAAACATTCTACACAAGTAGCCATTCAGTGTCTCTTTAAGGACTTCCCATAAAAGGGAACTCATTCACTCCTAAAACTAAGGCAAGCCATTTCACGTTGAGGAAATTCTCATTGTTAGGAAATTGATCTCTCCAGATCGAATTAGAATCTGCCCCTGAAACTTCCACACATTATTACTCTTTGGGTCCAGACCATATCCAATCAACCTTTCACATGACAGCTCCTTAAAGTCAAGTAACCATGTCCAAAAAGGAAATAAAGTGAGTCTGGCATGACTTATTTTAGTCATGGACACAAATGAGTTAATAAGATAAAGTGTTTTGCAAACCTTAAATTGCTATATAACTATTGATATTTTTACTCTTTGGACATGTATCTAGACATGACGTAAAGGTTCTCCACACTTGTCAGACTGGATAGCCACTGCCTACTTTATTGTTTGTTTCATGTTCTGATTCTTCATGATCTGATTTGGGATTTTCCAAATTTGGAACTCCATCCATTGTTCTATCTAGCTGCTGGAGATTAATGATAAAACCAGAGATTTTTGAGATTATTATAGAGATTATGAAATCCTAGACATGAAATCAAAGGCCACAGGGATGTTGGTATATATATATATATATATATTTTAACCTCTACTGTCAAGTGAATGCAGGGGTTTTAGAAGAGAAAGGAGGATGGGGAGTGAGAAATTGGGAAAGATGATGGTATCTAGGAACAGAATTTTTGTTTGAGAAACTTCTTGACTTTCAAATATTTGATGGGATATTGAGTGAAAAAAGGTTTAGAGTTGTTCTGTTTGGCCACAGAAAACAGAGGTAGGAACAATGAATAAAAATGGAATGCAGATGAATTTATAATCAACATCAGAAGGTCGTCTCACAATGAGAGCTTTTAAAACTGGGAAAAATGGTATATAGTAGCTTCTTCTGGGGAGATTTTCAAATAGAGACCAAGATGATTATTGTTGGGTTAGGGAGGGAGGTGGTAGAGTGGATAGAGCACTGTCTTTTAGGAGACAGGAAAACCTGAGTTCAAATCCAGTGTCAGATTCTTCTTAGCTACAAAACTTTGGCTATGTCACCTGCTTTGATTTCCTCATTTGTAAAATTGAGGGTAATAATAACCTCTATCTTTCAGGGTTATTGTGAGGTTCCAATGAGACAATATTTATAAATTATCAAAAATTATAAGTATAAATATAAAAATTATAAAGTTTTAGCTAATATTACTGATACAGTCTTTTTCAAATACAGATAAAACTTAGAGATCTTTCTAATTCTGTGAGTCTGTTCAATCATTCAAAATAGAGTAGGTTGAACAGGTTTTGAGGAAGTTCTTTGACTCCAATAGGATATCTATGGATTATAAAGATAGCATTTACTTTGATGTCTTGCAATCATCAAAGAGATGGATAAAGGTCACTAGGCTAACACAGAGAAATTTTTCTATGTCCTTAGGTGGCAATAATCCTAGGCAACCTTCATAATGATGTTATATTGTATTTAGGCAATGTGATATTAGGAAGGTAGTGCCCTGCCAAAGAGAAATCTTTTTATGACTTTCCAAGAAAAAAGCTCTCTTTACTATTGAAGGTCAGTCAGTATGTGCTCTGTATATCAGAATTGACATTTATAGCATGTTTTAAAGCTGGAAAAGTGCTTTCATATCTATTATCTCATTTGATTCTCACAGCAACCCTATGAGGTAGGGACTATTATTATTCCCATTTATATCTAAGGAAACTGAGCCTGAAAAGTAAGTGGGTAGCCCAGAATTAGCTAGTTAGTAAGTATCTGAGGCAGGATCAGTATTGAAATCTTCTTGACTCTAAGTCTGTATACAGTACCACCTAGCAAAGACTTATACTATCAGAAAGTTATCAGGAGACACTGAAAAGTTAGGTCACTGTGGAGTCAGGGTTTTATATATGTTGGATGCAAGACTGGGATCATATTTTTTTTTTGACACAAAATCTAGGTGTTTATCCATTATAGAAAAACTGCCTATATTAGAGGACTAGATCTCTTAATTTGATTTACGAAATTGATATTATAGGTTTATATTTTCATTTTTATAATATGCCTTTCAGAGATGGGTGGGATACATACATAATAGATGGAGGGATAATCAGTGAACCATCTGTGGTCTCCAGCAGTAACCTTGCAATATAAGAACTCAAGGAAGGCCTCGGGCTTATTGGGTGGATCCCCTGTGGTCAACTTATAGGGTGACAAGGACATCGTTCCAAGGAGATAATAACCAATTCTTTACATCTCATATCACTTGATACTCAGCTCAGTCCTGTGAGGGGCGTGCTATTATTACTTCCCTTTTACAGATGAGGCAACTGAGAATGAGAGGTAAAATGACTTTGCTAGGATCATACAGCTAGTAAGTATAAGAGGGAGGACTCAGATGAAGGTCTTCCTGATTCATAGTGAATCTTTGGAAAGTAGAAGTAAAAATCCACAGAAATAAGGTCAATCTTACACAGAGAAAGCTGCCAATGTGTGGCATTTATTATTTTTTTTTTAAAGTGCAGAAACACCTGCTCCCAGGCCAGTACAGAATAATGAGGGATTGACCTACTCTTGCCTTTCCAATGTTCATTGAATTTTCAACCTTTTAAACACCTTCCTCTGGCTTTCAGCTTCTCATTATCTCTGCCCTCCAGCTACACTCCTGGAAAAGAACCTCTCCACCCCCCCTACCCTTCCCAACTCCAGTCCAGTCTGTCAGTGGCCCAAATTGAGGCAACCAAGCTGAGGTGTCACAAAAGAGAAGATGATTCAGGGAATTTGAGGTGAGCATTGAGCTTCCATCCTCAGCTTCTAAATTGATGAATCTCTTGTTGCTTCTAAAGGCAAGTAGATCTTCTGGGCCCTTTCTCTGGGAGCAAATTAAAAATTCCTATTAGGAAGGGGCTTTAAAAAACAAAAGCAAACTTAAGAGTACCAGACACACCAAGATTCTCTCTTAGCTGAAAAACCAAGTGCAAAGATATTCCTATAATTGGGAAATTTCACATTCACAGGCTACCCAGGGAACACTATCCTTTTTAATTCCATGGCCTAGAACTATGCCAGAGGCATTTTGAAATGTAACTGAGAATGTTATACATAAGAGAGTTGTTTTTCTGACAGACTTTGTAGAATATACTTGACCTTAGACTTTTGGGTCAGTTAACTCTGAAACTCAGTTTCTTCATCTTTAAATTGGGGATATTGATATTTTTGACACCAACTTCCCAAGGTGTTTTGTAAACTTCAAAGCATCAGACAAATCTGAATATGTAATACATTATTAGGTATATTAGTTATTATTATATTATTATGACCATTTTCCAAATTAGAATAAGGCTTCTTTTTTGTTTCAGACTATTAAATTTTTTTCTCCCCACTTTCAGCAAACAACATACCTGAGCCTTATATAAGCATGTGCCTACAAAATGTTTGGTTTCTATTCTTTTTTTAAAGTAATAGCTAGCGTTTATTTTTGTTATTTGATAGTTTCTCTTTTTAAATTTAATCTAATTTATTTATTTAATATTTTCCCCAATTACATTCAAAACAAATTTTTTACATTTGTTTTTTAAAAAATTTTTGACTTCTAAGTTTTCTCCCTTATTCCCATTTACAATTAAGAAACCATATGTGAAGTCATGCAAAACATTCCCATAAAAGTCAAGTTGTCAAAGAAAACATGATCTCCCACCCTACAGGTTCTATTCTTTAAAAATATTCCAGTAGGGCATTGTTTTGGGTTCATTTATTCTGACCAAGTAAAACAAACCAACAACATGTTTCACTGGGCTGTGAAACATCCATTTGGCATCCATTTTCTAGGAAATCTGTGTTTCTCGGATTTAAGCAGTGATTCATGCATAGCCAATTTTCTTGTTACTCTTCATAAGGATTTATCACAAGCTAGTTCTTTACATCTTCTGATGTCATTCATAAACCTCTAGCTGCTGAAGTACTTGTACTTCTACTCCCAAAGAGAACAAAAAGAGGTATTTCCAGACGTGGAAAATTTGGGACAATTATTTAGAGATCGAGGTTACTAGGAGATTGAGGGAATTACTCACAGAATGTAAGCCTGCCTAGGATCATTAAACAGAAATCTCTTGCAGGCTAGCAGATATGTTATTTTCAAATACACAAAGGATGTGATATTTAGGCAGGATAGGAAACTCCAAGAGTGGAAATTCTTCCTTCCCACTAGCGCACATCGCAGCCCAACTAATAATACCTCATTACTCAATTTAGAAACTCCCTATGGCCTCTAAAATAAAATGCAAACTTTAATGTTTAGTGTTTAAGGTCCTTCAAAATCTAGCTCCAGCCTCTTTTTCTAAGTTTATTCTAGATTTCTCCCCTTCCTGTGCTTTACATTCTAACCAAACGGACACATGACAATCCATCTTCTCCTCCTGGATCTTTGCCTTAAAGTCTCTCCCTCCTCAAATTCACTTCTTAGAATCCCTTGCTTCTTTTGAGCCTAAACTTAAAGGCCTCTGCTTATGAGGCCTCCTTGTTCCTGGTTGTGTCCCCTAGGGCCAAACAGAATAATTAAAAATCCCCTGCTCCCACAGCAGCTTTCCAGGATTTGGAGACAATCACCAAGTCCCAGCCAAACATTTTTTTTTTTCCAGCCAATCCTTATGTGAACTTGGCTCCATGGTTCCTTTACCATCCCAGTTGTTCCCCCTCTGAATTTAATTCAATTTGTTGATATTTTTTAATGGGTAGTTCTTGGCAGTGAATATGATCCTCCAAATGTGGTCTGAGGGGAATATTGTTCTATTTGTTTTCTGCACCATAATTAATATAGTCTAATATTCCCCTCCCCTTTTTGAGCTGCTATATCATATTGATGTCTCCTATTTAGTTTTTAATCCATTTCAACCCCTCAGTCATATTTATTTAAAGAGGTGATGTAATCCAATAGAAAGAATTCTGGACTGTCCAGTACTTACTTTCAGCTCCTACTCCTGACTCTGCAGATTGTTGGTAAGGCACTTAACACTAGATCAGTCTACAATTTTATCCTATGTACAATGGGGCCAAATAATTCCAATTATGGAATGAATGTTTCAGTGATTCATAGAAGAGCTTTGAAAATGGAAATGGAAATGTCCAATTCATATAATAACACTATTTATATAGAGTTTTAAAATTTGCAAAGTGCTTTATGAATATTGTCTTATTTGATTCTCACAACTACTTTAGTGTCTCATGCTAAATATAGTATTACTCTCAGGCCTACATTCTATCTACTGTGCCATTTTGCTGCTTCTATGTATTGTATTATTATAATAAGTGTAGAAAGTCTACTAAATTTCTCTATCTGTAAGATGAACTGGAGAAGGAAATAGAAAGGGAAGTCCAGTATCTTTGCCAAGAAACTTCAGATGGAGTCACGTAGTCAAACCTGATTGAAACAACCAAACAGCAATAACAGTAACTACTAAGATTCAGCCAATCCAGAATGCCAGTTTATTAGGCCAATTAGCTTAATGAATAAAGTGTTAGAGAATCATAGAACTTTTTAGACATCTAATTCAATCTTTCATCTCTTGGAAGAACCCTTTTTGATATTCCTGATGTGTATACTTTAAATGTCCATTGGAACTCATTCAGTAATAAAAACTCACTACCATACTTTTTATTGGCTAGCTCTAATTAATTTTTTTTAAATCTTCGTCATATTGAATTGAAATCTGCCTCCTTGCAATTTCTACCCCATGATATTTATAATCACTTCTGAAAATTAAATAAAAAATGAGTTTAACACTCTTCCATATGATAACTCTTTAAAAACTTCAAGATAGCTATTGTAACTTCAAGTAGGACTTCCCTAGGCTCACCAGTTCCAGTTCATTCATGGAATTATCAAATGACAAACATTAATTATCCTTTATTCTCAGAATCTCCTTCTCAAAATATGCTGCCTTTGTCACCCTTTTGATTAAAACAGAGCTAGATGGATAGAGTCCTGGGCCTAGAGCCAGAAAGACTCATATTCTTAAGTTTAAATCTGGTCTCAGACATTTTCTTGCTGTTGGACACTGAGCAAGTCACTTAATCTTGTTTGTCTCAGTTTCCTCATCAGTAAAATGAGTTGGAAGAGAAAATGGCAAACCCAATGGCAAAAAAAGATACTCCAGTATCTTTATCACTATTAGATCTTATCCAAATAGACAAAAAACAAAATAGAAAAGGGTCTAAGTGTACAAAGTATTTATAAAAGCTCTTTTAGTGGGTAAAGAATTGGAAATTGAGGGGATATCTATCAATTGTCCATTAATAGCGAAACAAATTATTGTATAGTTTGTGATAGTATACTACTAGGCTATAAGAAATGATAAGCAAGATGCCCTACAAAAACCAGGAAAGTCTTACAATTGATTCAAATGAAGTGAACTGAACCAGAAGAACATTATTTTTAGAATGGAAATATTGTATAATGATCAACTCTGAATAACTTAGCTATTCTTAGCAAAGCAAAGATCCAAGACAATTCTGAAGGACTTATGATAAAAAAATGCTATACATCTCCAGAGAAAGAACTGATGGAATAATGCAAATCAAAGCATACTCTTTATTTCCTTTAATTTTCTTTGTCATTTTTAAATTTTCATCTGTGTTTTTCTTTATAACATAACATGGAAATGTTTTTCATGACTGTACCTGTAAAACCTGTGTCAAAATGTTTTTCTTCTGAAAGAGATGGAGAGAGAACAAAGAGAGGAAGAGAATTTAGAACTAAATAATTTCAAAAAACAAATGTTAAAAATTATTTTTACATATATTTGGGGAAAAATAAATTGAGATGGTTTCTAACATTCCTTCCAGTTCCAGTTTTATGGCTTTATGACTTTGAATACAGTAATTCAACAAATTTTAAATGCAAATTAAAAGTCAATAAATATTTATTGAAAGTATAAGCTAGGCAATGTGCTAGGAGCCATGCATACAATAATAATAATAATAAAAAAAAAGAGTCCTTTATCATCAAAGGAGTTTGCAGTATAATAGGGGAATAAGTACAAAAATCAATAAGATACAAGGTATAATGTTCTAGAAGTAAAGGTGAAAGCTTGAAAAAAAGATTATTGACAAATAGGATAGAGAATTCCTTTTCAACTGAGGGAATCATAGAAGTCTTCATGAAAGGAGTGACAATTGTGTAGTGAGTCTCAAAGAAAGAAAAGGATTTTAAAAGGTGAAGAAGTAAAGGAAAGTTATTCCAGGCACAGAGGTTGGTCTGCATAAAAAGAAAAAAAGAATACAGAATCAGAAGATGACCTGATTTGGCCGTAGCAGAGTTCAGGAAGGGAAGGTGAATAAAACAAGCGTGGAGAAGTTACAATAAATTGGAACCAGATTCTGGAGGACCTTTAATATTAGGCTAATATCTGATCAAGTAAGTGTCATAGTCAGATTTGAGCAGTTAGAAAATTATTTTGAGAGTTTTGTGAAAGATGTATTAGAGAAGACATTTCTAGAAGGAGATTATTTCAATGGACCAAGTAAAAGCTAATGAATATTATGAAATAAGATATTGGAAGCCCAGAGAAATATTGTCCTATAGAATCAACAGTATTTGGCAACTAGAACCAAATCCACTAAACTAGTCTCTTATTTAGTCTATGTTGCTATATTCTGCATTAAAAAATATAATGAATAATTAACTAAATACTTTGCTAAAATTCAGATCCCCTATCTATAGCATTTTCTTTGTTTCATCTAGTAACCATGTCAAAAAGGAAATGAAATTAATGGGCATAATCTTGGCAAGATCACTTTGACTTTTGGTGATTACTGTTTTCTTTCCTAAGTGCTTTTAAATCATTTATTTATTTAATAATCTACCCAGGAATTTATTGAGGCTGAACATTGAAATCACTAGTTCCTAGTTTCCCTCAGCCTAATTTTTTTTGTGCTATATCATGTTTGAAGGTTTATTAGACCTTTTGAAGAAAAGACAGCAAGCTAAAAGTATTTCTGTATATTTCAAATATTAATGCATATTCCAAGCTAAACTATATGAAAATTATAAACTTTTTGAGTCCAAGAGCACAATCATTTATTGTGTTAACAGGCCTATGATATAGCATTGCTGTCTTAAGTTAATCTGGAAAAAGTAGTTGTCTTCAGACCATTAAGATTTGACTTATATTTCTTTTTTACAGGATGAATGAACATAAGAACATGAAAGTGACATTAAAGAAACATTTGAAAGCATATATTTTAGGGAAATGAAAATCTTCTGATAGAATATTAACGATAATCTTACTTTGCATAACTTTCATTTTTTATTTTTGGGTGAAATAAGGAAAAGCCAGAAGGAACTAACTATATGGAGGTGGGTGGGTTTTTCGGAGACACTGATTTTCTAAGGAAAAAAAAAACAAGTATGAAATTTACATCACTTTCCAGTAGTTGTCACTAAATCCCAAATAGTGGAGAGAATGCTTGCAATAAGGAACTCAAGGGTTCAAATCCTAGCTCCAATATTTGTTGGCTGTGAATCATTTATTACTTTCTCCTGGTTCTTTTCTTATTTCTTTGGCTACTTGTTCCCATCTCCCTTGTTTGGATTTTCATTCTGGACATGTCTACTAATCATAATTGTCTCACAGAATTGTTTTGAGACCCTAATCTCTTCTAAACTCTCATACTTGATAATATTACCAGTTCCCATGGATTTAAGTATCATTTCTGTGTTGATTCTCAAAGTTATTTATCTTTCTAATCTTTCTTCTGACTTCTAGAAACTTTTAGTTTCTAGTTTCCAATTATCAGACATATTGAACTATATGTACCATAGAAATCTTAAACTCAATATGTTCAGAACTAAACTCTTTATCTTTTACCCCAAATTTCCTTCTCTTCCTAACTTATGTGTCACTATCCATGGTACCACCATCCTCCCAATCTTCCAGGTGATCTTCTAGTTCTCAGCCTCTTGTACTCCCTCATATCCAATTTTTGCCAAGACCCATTAATTTTATTTTCCTAACATCTCTTGAATAAACCCCATTCTCTCCTCTGACATTGCTGCCACTTTGGTACAGACTCTCATCCCCTCAACCTTAGATTATTGCAATGGCCTGTTGGTTGGTCTGCCTACCACAAGTTTCCTTTCACTCTGGTCTTTTCCCCACTTAGCCACAGTCCCTTGCTTCACCTCCAACTACCCATTCAATAAACTCCAATGGCTTCTTATTTCTAAGATCAAATATAAAATCTTACATTTGGTATTCAAAGCCCTACATAACCTGCTCTCTTCCCTACCTTTCTAATCTTATTTCATCTTATTCCTGTCATACTCTTCGTTTAGTGACACTGACCTCATTGCTGTTCCTTGAACATTGCCTGATTCCAGACATTTTTATTGACTGTCCCCTATGCTTGGAATGATCTGCCTCCCTATCTATGCCTTCTTTCAAATCTCAGTTAAAATCTTACCTCTTCCTGATTTCCCTTAATTTTACTACCTTCCCTCTGTTGACTATTTTTATTTTAGCCCATATATAGCTTGCTTATACATAGTTTTTGATACATTGCGTCTACCATTAGGCTGTGAACTGCTCGAGACCGGGGAGTCTCTTTTGACTTTCTGTATCTCTAGTACTTAATATAGCACATAGTAGGAACTTAATAAATATTTTTGATTGACCTCCCCCACCTCAATTTCTGAACCTGAAAAATAGGAATGTACACATCTGAAGATCAAGGATCATTTAATTTTTCTATTTGTATATAGAAAACACTGTACCTAGAGTAGAACTTGGCCCACATTAGAAGCTTAATCAATGTTTGTTCAGTGAGTGATAGTATTTCTATAACTCAGCTTTTATAAAGCACCAATAAAATAATGAATGGCACTTAGTGACTTTAAAGAATTAGTTTTACTACTAATTGAATTAGTTTTACTACTTCTATTACACTATTACTATTATGATTCCTTTTGACTTCATAACTGTCTTTTCTCCCTACAGACATGGCAATATAAAGTATTTTTTTTAATTTGACCTATCTGTGCCATGTGACATTATTAGCTATCCCTAGATATTCTTTCCTGGGATTTTGTGAAACTGATTTCATTTTGTTTCCCTCAAATTTGTCTGGTATTTTTTTATTGTTTGTTTTGCTACAGATTATTAATGCACATCTTGTCCCTCAACCATAGATATCTTCCAAAACTTTGTCCTGGATTATCTTCTTTACTCTTTGTACTTTTTCTTTCTTGATGATCTGATCAACTCCCATAGTTCAATGATTAAATCTATTCAGATAATTCAAAAATCTATGTCAGTGACCAGGAGATCATTATATACTTCAACAACAATACTATATGATGACCAATTCTGATGGACATGGCCATCTTCAGCAATGAGATGAACCAAATCAGTTCCAATAGAGCAGTAAGGAACTGAACCAGCTACATCCAGCAAAAGAACTCTGGGAGATGACTATGAACCATTACATAGAATTCCCAATCCCTATATTTTTGTCCACCTGCATTTTTGATTTCCTTCACAGGCTAATTGTACACTATTTCAAAGTCCAATTCTTTTTGTACAGCAAAATAACTATATGAACATGTATACATATATTGTATTTAATTTATACTCTAATATATTTAACATGTATTGGTCAACCTGTCATCTGGGGGAGGTGATGGGGGGAAGGAGAGGAAAAGTTGGAACAAAAGGTTTTGCAATTGTCAATGCTGAAAAATTACCCATGCATATATCTTATAAATAAAAAACTATAATAAAAAAGTTAAACTCAACATAAAAAAATAAGATATTTATAGCTGCTCTCTTTGTGGCAGCAAAAAAATTAGAAATTTCAGGGATGTCCATCAATTGGAGAATAGCTAAATAAGTGGGGTATATGATCCTGATGGAATACTACTGAGCTATAAGAAATTATGAGTTTGGTGATCTTAGAAAAAACATAAATAGATTTGCACAAAATAATAAAGGAGTGAAACGAGCAGAATCAAGAGAATATTGTATATAATGACAGCAATTTTGTTTTAGGAACAACTTTTTGGAACTAAGTTGTTTTGATTATTATAAATGCCTAAATTAGCTATAAAACATCTGTGAAGGAAGATGCTACCTGCACCTAGAGAAAGACATGATAAATAGAAGTATGTATAGAATGATTTTACATGTATATGGTAGCCTTCTCTAGGGCAGGATGGGGGCAGGGAAAAATGGGGGGGGGGAAAGAAAGTTACATGATAACTTTCTTATACATTTAAAAGAAATAGAAAGTTGTACATAATCCATTTGTAGTTTCATGTGCAAGTATCTTCCCTGCCCCATACCACCATTTAACTGAATAGAGATGCTTGTTTTATTTCTTAAATTCAGAATAAAATAAAATTTTAAAAATTTCAAAAAAAAATCTATGTCAACCTCTTTTCATCAGAGCTTAAGTTTCAACTCACCAATTACTTATTGGGCACCTCTAATTCTTTACTATGTAGGTATTTTAAACTCAATATATGCAAAATGTAACTCATTATCTTTCTCTCCCAAATCTCTCCTTCCCATCCAATCAATTGACCTCTTCTTAAATTGTCCTTTCTCCTGTCTAATTAGTTGCCAAAGTTTTGTGAAATTTAACTATAATAGCTCTCTCATCTTTCCATTAGATTGTAAGCTCCTTGAAGGAAGGGAATGTCTTTTGCTCCCCAGTCATTAGCACAGTGCTTGGCACATAGGAGGTTCATAATAAATGTTGGTGATTAATCTATCTCCTTCATGATTACCACCCTTATTCAGACTCTTATCCCTCTCCTCAGTCAATAGCGTCTTAATTCATCTTTTTGCTTCCAGAATGTCTCTCTTTCAGATAATTATCAAATGATATTCCTAAAGTACAGGTCACTCTTCTTCCCTAAAATTAGGAGTCAAATCTCCTGTAAACATCGGTTAATCTCTTCATGACTTAGGTATCTCTCTAGGACAATAAATTGCAGAGTGGATACAGAGAGTTTCCTTAATTGAAATTCTGCTTTGCAATGATAGGACAGCTGGGTGGTACAGTGAATAGAATTCTGGCCTTGGATTCAGGAAGACCTGAGTTCAAATCTAATCTCAGACAGTTACTAGCTGTGTGACCCAGGGCAAGTCATTTAAACACGTTGAGAAAAAAATAGCAAACCACTACAAAATCTATGCCAACAAAAACCAAAAGCGGGATCACAAAATATTGGACATGACTGAAATGAATGACTGAACAACAGAATAGCAATAATATCACAAAATTAATGTCATTTTTAATGTTAGATTTATGCTATTATAATATTTTTGTGTGATGATCCAAACAAATTCTAATTTAATACTATATGTAAAAGGAAGAAAAAAAAGGAAAGAAGGAAGGAAGAAAACAAGGAGGGAGGAAAGGAGGGAGATAGTAAGAGACTTTTAAAAATTCACCACTAATAGATTTTAGACTTTCTTTTTCATTGTACTAAATAACCTGGAACCTTTGAATTCCAATTCATGATGGAATAATTGAACGGAACAATTTTTGATAACTTTTCAATGCATCATATTTTTAAGACTTTGTATAGCAATGTACAGAGTTTGGGAAATGGCTGTAGTTGATGATTATAGTACATGATAGTTGTATGCATGTAGGGTTAAATTTTTTTTTTGAACAAGTACTTGCAGGATGCTTTTCACTGATTAGAATTAAAACTTTAAATGGTCAACCAGAGAATTCTTATTTTTTTTAAAATATCTTTTTCAAAGACTAAATAGTTTCATGGCCTTTTTTTTTTTTAATAGATTTTTTTTCTTCTTTTAAAGTGCTGACTATTGGGGGAAAATTATAAATTCTTTCTATTTTATCTATATTTCTCTTTTCTTTTTTTATTAGGAAAATTTATAGTGGCTAATGGTAATTGATGAAATCATGGAAAGAGGAGCTTTTAAAAATATTTATAGAAGAATCATCCTATTTGCCTAATCCTGATTATCAGGCTAGTTTTCAATCTGAGGGTTCACCATGGTAGGTAGGGTTGAGCCAGCAGGCGGTGCTGCAGGGCTGCCTGGGAGGTGCAGATGGAGTGAATTGTTGGAACAATTATAGACGGAAGGAAAATTGAGAGAACAGAGCCAGTCAGTGATGTGAGTCCAAGCTGGGTAGTAATCAAAATGAACAGAGCACAGAACAAAACAAAGCAAGATTGATATGGATATTAACAGACCCAGGGTTTGGTAGGAAAGGTGGAGGCTGCCAGATGGCTAGATACAATAGGTAGGTATTAGGTGAACAAGTAGTCCCAGCAATGCTTTGCTTTCATGTGAAACTATTTAAGGAGAATGTCAAGTAACAATTGGCCCTCTCTTGAAAGTGCCCTGATCCAGTCAGGAATAATTCCCTCCCCTAAAGTCATCTTGCATCTTATTTGTCAATATATCCATTATTAATATATCTGTTATCAATATATCCATTGATAGAATAAAAGCTTGTTGAGGGCAGAGAGGGTTTCATTTTTTTTGATAGCTTTTTATTTACAAAATATATGCATGGGTAATTTTTCAGCATTGACCCTTGCAAAACTTTCTGTTCCATCTTTCTCCCTCCTTCCCCCCACCCCCTCCCCTAGATGGCAGGTAGTCCAATATATGTTAAATATGTTAAAATATATGTTAAATCCATTATATGTATACATATTTATACAGTTATCTTGCTGCACAAGAAAAATCGAATATAGAAAAAAAAACCTGAGAAGGAAAACAAAAAATGCAAGTAAACAATAACATAAAGAATGAAAATGCTACGTTGTGGTCCACACTCATTTGAGGGTTTCATTTTTGTCTTGTATTCCCAGTATTACCAAAGTGTTTGGCATATTGTAGGTGCTTAACAAGTGCTTATTGGTTAATCCATTCTATGTGTGTGTAACTTTCTAAGGTGGGCTGCTTTGCTTTATGCAGATTGAACAAATAAAAACCTAACTCACCAAATAAATACATTCAAAAGATATATTAATTTAGTTATGAAAAGATTCTTTAATTTTTAAATGATTCATCATGAAATTTCTTTAAAGAATAATTTTGCTAGGGCAATTAAAAGATGAATTCAATTGTAAACATTTGAATTCCACACAATTTTTAAGGAACACATCTATTTTTGGATCATAGTACACCTATTCAAATAAGCCAAATTTATTGCTGCTGCAAGTCAGATAATAATATTTTAGAGCTTTAAAAGAGTTCTAAATCCTGGGCAGGGAGTTTGACGACTTATAACTAAAGAGTATATTACCATATTTATTGCACAATATTAACATATTGCATAATTCCCACCCCTTCCCCCCTTTCCCTTGATATTTTCTTTTAAAATAGACCAGGTGGGAGGAATTATGTGAACATCTGGTAATAATTTTCATTAATCTTTATGAGATTGTCACCTCTACTTATGAAGGAACAGCAACTCAACCAAAGTTATATAAAAATCAGTTAATGGCCAAAATCACTGGAACCTAGACTTCCTGATGCTTCTCTCTCTTTTCATTCTGATCAAGTATTCTCTCATTCTGCACTCAACTTTAAAATGGACTGATATTTTTAAAGCTGCTATTTCAAGTTGAAAAAAATAGTGTGTGGGGGAGAGGGAATAATATAAAGGAATAATTTTTCTTAACTTTCATCTCAAAATAGGCAGAGAGATACAATATATATCAACAGGATGTAAAATACCCAAGGATAGGCAAGTATTTGTGGGTTACCTGGTTTGCTTTTATTTGGACTACCTGACAATGTCAACTAATGTTATTAAAGCTGAAACATAACAGAGCACACAGAAGTCCTAAAATCCATAAATCAGTCATTATGATTGTTTTTGTTATATGAAAGACTCAAGAAAAGGAGACTTAGGCAATCAAGAATTTGAAACCAATTTACCATTTTCTTTTGGTTGATAACTTAAGCATAGAATGCTCCACTGCAATGAGGATATGACTAAAAGAGACAGCAAAATGCCTACTTGTCTCAGGAAGATTTAGAGCTAGAACGGCTCCTTAACAATTATCTAGTGTTCTTAGATTCATCTCGAATCCATCTACTTAACTGCAAAAAGTTATTTATTTTCACCAATATTTATTTAATTTATAATCCTATAGATTATATTTATGCATTTAAAAACATTATTTTGCAATTTGTCAGTTAAGTATTTATTACACACATATTATATGCCAGGATCCATCCCTTTAACGCCCTAAAAATCTAGTGATTGTTAAAGGGATCCATGACCCTAAAAAATTAAGAAAGGAAGAAAACCATTTATTAACTGTTTATTATATATCAATCACTGCTAAATGCTTATTATATAATTTCATACATCATCCTTGGAAGTAGTTGCTATAATTTATCCCCATTTTACAGATGATGAAACTGAGACAACAGGGTTAAGTGATTTGCCCAGGGTTACATAGGTAGTAAGTTTCTGAGGCCAGATTTGGACTCAGATATTCCTGATTCTGGGCCCAGCTTTTTATGTCCTTGCACCACCTCATTCCCTTCAGTTGTGAAGACTTTAGTCCAGCAACGTTCCTCATCTTAAAGATGCTGGAACTGGGTTTTAGAGAAGTTAAGTGACTTTGCCCAAGATTACAAAAATAGCATAAAACCAAAACTTCAACTCAGATTCTCTGACTTCAAATCCAATTTTATTTCCACTATACCATATTATTATTCCAAATCTCAGTGAAAAAAAGATAAATACGACCCAAGAAGATAGCTCCATACAATAGAAACAGCACTAGTTTGGGGAAGCAAAGGTCCTGGATTCAAATCCTGCCTCTAATGCAGTTCAATTTTGGGATCTTAGTCAAATTTCTTATCTGTTGGTCCTAATGGTGGGCTGAGCTTGGGAAAAAGTCAAGAAGGCCCGAAGATTTCATCACCTTTATATCCTAACAGTTGACTGAGATGCCTTCCCAACTACCAGTCTTTGGAAGTGAATACAAAGTACAGTTAGAATCATTTCCTGCATTCTGACTTTGCCAGCATGGTTATTATGAGTCTATTGAGAAAAAAGTGCTAGACATTTCAAGTGTTATTACCTGACAGCCCCTGGGGGTAGCAGTCCAAACCCACAGATTTCAGAGGAGGTGGTGTGCCTCCCTAGTGAGAGGTTTCTGACTGATTTCATTTTGGGATAGAGGCAATGATGGACATTATAATGGGACACAAATGGAGCCAGAAGGCAGGTTTACTTTTTTTCTCTAATGGTGTGTCTACGTATTGCACGAGGTCAGAGGGGCTGACAGAAAACCTTGCAATCCAAGTGAAGTGTAACATATGGTATTTTGAGCTGAGCTACTGCATATTTATAACAGTTTCACATTCTAGGGAACAGGAAAGTCCAGACCTAAGGAAACTAGGAGAGAATCCAAATAGAATATTATTTCTAGGGGATATGAATGTTGTCTACATTAGGAAGCTTTGTCTCTAAATGTACTTGAGACATACCCTGGAATAATCATTAAACTTCCACAGACCTACACCTGGGGTATGTAAAAACAGGAAGGATAAAGAAGAAGAGACAGTCTTTAAAGCTTACCTCTTAATCTTAAACTCAAGCCTAAAGGAGCTATTTCAAATATACATAGAAATACTTTCTGAGTTCACCTATAGAGAATGAAATTCAAAATCACTGTAAATATAATTATTCTCTCAGAAGTGATTCAATCAAGGAAGAATTTACTAAGCACCTACTAAATGCTGTACACAGAACTATGTATACAGAGACTGTAAAGAGAAAAAAAAATACTATCCAACCCCCAATTTGGGAGGAAACAGAATGTGCATAGATAGTTCCACACAAAAATATATTCATAATAAGTATAAAATAATTTTGAGAGATGCTAACAATTGCACAGTAGATAAAGCATCAAATCTAGTTTCAGGAAGATCTGAGTTCAAATCTGGCCTCAGATACTGTGTGATTTTCAGCAAGTCACTTAACCTGTTTGCCTCAGTTTCCTCATCTGTAAAATAATCTGGAGAAGGAAATGGCAAATCATTCTAGTAACTTTGCAAGAAAATAACTCATTAAAGATTAGAACTGAACAAATGGAAATGAATGATTTGTTGAGACATCAAGAATCAATCAAGCAAAACAAAAAAAAAAATGAAAAAATAGAAAAAATGTTAAATATCTACTTAGAAAAACAACAGACCAGGAAAATAGATCTAGGAGAGATAATCTAAGGATTATTGGGCTCCTGGAAAACCATGATGAAAAAAAGAGCCTAGACAGTATTTTTCAGGAAATCATTAAAAAAAATTTATTGAACACCTTCTGAAAGAGACCCCTAAATAAAAACTACAAGGAATACTGTGGCTAAATTTCATAACTATCAGATTAAAGAAAAATATTACAGGCAGCCAGAAAAAAACAATTCAGATACTGAGGATTACTCAGGATCTAAAACCTTCCACATTAAAGGATCGAAGGGCCTGGAATCTGATATTCTGAAAGGCAAAAGAATTTGGAATGCAGCCAAGAATAAACTACCCAGCTAAGCTGAGCATTTTCTTCTAGGGAAGAAGATGGACATTCAATGAAACAGGTGAATTCCATTTATTCCTAATGAAAAAAACAGAGCTAAACAAAAGTTTGACCTCCAAATATAGGATTCAAGAGAAACATAAAAAAGATAAAAAGACCTCTTGAGAACTGTGTTTCTGTTATGGGCATAAAGAACATATGTATAATTTGATTTTATTCTTATAATATTAAAAAAAGGGGAATTAGAAGTGGAAAGGGAATTGTATCAGAAAAAGGGAAATGGGGAGATAAAAAGAGGGAAATTACATCCCATGTGGAGGCAAAGGAAACCTATCATATCTGAGGAAATTAAGGGAGAGGGAGGAACATTGTGTGAATCTTACTCTAATCACATTTGTCTCAAAGAGAAAATATTAGACATACTTGGTTTACAGAGAAACTTCTTTTACCTCATTAAAAAGTGGAGGAGGAAAAGGGAAAAGGAAAAGAGTAGGCTAAATAGAAGGGAATACAGAAAAAATAAGGGAAAGATATAAGAAAGGGGGAGGGACTCAAAGGAGGTAGGAGGAATTCTAAAGAGAGAGAGCTGTGTGAGGCAAGTGTTGCCCAAAAGTTTAATACTGAGAAGGGGGGTTAGGGGGGAAAGGAAAAGAAAAGTATAATCTGGGGATAATAAGATGGCAGAAAATACAGAATTAGTAGTTTTAACCATAAATGTGAATGGAATGAACTCTCCCATAAAGCAGAGGCAGACAGCAGACTGGATCAAAAGCCAGAATCCTACAATATGTTGTTCGCAGGAAACACATTTAAAGCAGGATGATACATACAGAGTAATGGTAAAAGGCTGGAGAAGAATCTATTATGTTTCAAGTAAAGTAAAAAAAGCAGGGGTAGCTATCCTTATCTCAGAGCAAGCAAATGCAAAAATTGATCTACTAAAAAGAGATAAGGAAGGATACTATATCTTGCTAAACGGTAGCACAGATAATGAAGCAATATCAATACTAAACATATATGAACCAAGTGGTGTAGCACCTAAATTCCTAAAGGAGAAATTAAGAGAGCTGTAACAAGAAATAGACAACAAAACTATAATAGTGGGAGATCTCAACTTTGCACTCTCAGAATTAGATAAATCATGATCCCATTTGGGATTTTCTTGGCAAAGATACTGAAAGGTTTGCCTTTTTTTCCCCCAGGTCATTTTACAGATGAGAAAATTGAAGCACTTAGTTGCAGGTTAAGTGACTTTTTCAGGGTCACACAGCTATTGAACTCAGGACTTTCTGACTCCAGCAGACCCAGTGCTCTATCCATTACATCACTTAGCTGCTTATTGTAGCTGAGAGCACATTCATCCCTTGCCTTTCACAAAACTCATGTCTGATATTAACAATAACTATGTGACCTAGGATAAATCACTTAGTATCCCTAGATCTCAGTTTCCTCCTCTGAACTAGAAGACCTCTGAGGACTTCTCCAGATGGATAAACTTCTCCAGATGGATAAACACAGACCATTAGTTCAATATTGAAAGACTTGAATTTAAATCCCATTCACAATGATAACTATACTTAAATGTTCTCAGACAAGTCATCACTTAACTTAGAAAAAAACTAAGTTTTTGCCTTTGTAAAAAGAGAAGGGTGGACTAGATGTCTTTGTGTTTTCCTTTATCTCCAGAATTTTTGGTTCTGTGATCCTAGATCATTTCAGCATATTTGCCCTTCTGTGTTACATGGCTGAGGAAAGAGGGACTATATCTTCGAGCAAAGGGAGAGATACTGCAAAGTTAGTTTTCTACTAAAATAGTCTCTTTCCCAGAGTTATAAAAATACATGCAGACTTTCTAATTCAGCCAAATGTCACTGTTAATCTGTTTCACAGTCCCAGTTACAATGTGCTCATTCTCCATGATTCAAGAGAAACATATGCACTGAATGTCTTTGGACTAAAATCCTCCTAAATCCAGCATAGCGGTGTGATTGTAAGAAGCTTCTCAGACAGGAATTACCCTCTTCCTTTTCATATTCTCATAAAGAAAACAGCTTGGTTTCTTCATGCCAATGTCCCTCTTTCATCATCTTTTTTTCTGAATACATTTTCCTTTCTTGTCTGCTAGCAACTCTCTTCAGCTGCTGTCTAAGATGGGCAACATACTAGAAATGACATTTTCAAGTGCTATTTATAGGTTAGTTGTCTCTATCACAAATCCTAGGGGGAGTGAAGGCACCTAAAAGGTAAGAGGAATAACTGGTCAAGAGGCCCATCAAGTCTTTCCTTCTCCAAATCTATTCTGGTGTTACAGACCCATTCATTCTAGGTCAAAAAGTTGGTAATTGATGTTCCTGCCAACAGAGGATGGTTGTCAGTCAATCAAAAAATATTTATTATGTGCCAGGCACTCTATTAAACACTGGGGATACAAATATGAAGTAGAGAGTCCTGCCCTCAAGGAGTTTATAATCTAATAGGAAAAGTCAACACACAAAAGGAAACTGAAAAGTAGAGGTAATAGAATATGGAGAAGGATACCGCTTGGGAGTATGCTGAAGTTCAGTATAAGTTGGACAACTGGTGGGAAATGAAGAGATGGCTGGTGGGAAACCTCCTTAAATGGAAGCTGAGTTTTATATTATCAAAAGAATAGGAATCCAAGACTAGAAATAGAGTAGTACCCTGGGAAATCCTTTTGAATTGGTCTGATTGCAAGGAAACAGGATAAGACTTTCTTAGTTCCTTCAGTTTACAAACAGTAATCAGAATACAAATGACTTGACAGCAATATAGTCAAGATTCTCAGACCAAAATATTCTTATTTTCACCATTGATGATAATATAATACAATTCATTATCATGAATGGGAAAGGGTTTTTAGGAAAATTAGCAGGTTATTCTCCATCTTTCCTTTTTCTTCTTGTTCAGTCAATTCTGATTAGGGCCAGCTAGGATTTCAATGAGACTCACTACATTTTCAGAATTGTTGCAGAATGACTTAAATGGATTCCCTGAATACATTACATTAAAATAGCCTGTCCAACAATTTATCTGAAATAGGTGTCAAGGAGTAAAGGTAGTGGAATTTAACACTAAAAGGATCAAAGGAGCAAACCTGAGGAGTAGGTGGACCTCAGATATTAGAAATAGTTATTGTAAAATAATTTGACAATGAAAAAATGCATATTGTGTAGCATACTATTACTTGAATCTATTTTTACTGTTTAATGGAAGAAAAAATGTCAGTTTGATATTTCCCTTTGTGTCCAAGTATTGTACATTTCCCATGATGGAGGTGAGAGGGAGCTTTTCATTTCTCATTTGTCACAACCATCTGTCCATGTTTGGGAACAGTACTCCTCTGTAGCATACTGATCATACAACAGACCTTTTTCTATTCTTCTTGCCCCTATTGTGAATGTGTACATATTTAAAATTTCTTAGGGATCCTATATATAAATTGAAAGCAATTCAATATATATGTTCCTTTACTCCAAGTCATCCAGTATATCCAATAAATGTTCATTAAACATCTACTATGTACAATGTACTGTGCTAGGCACTATAGATAAAAAGTATGATAACCAATAGAGTCCTTGATCATTAGGGGCTTACAGTCTAGTAGTAGCAATAAAATAAGTGCCTAAAGAAGTTTAATACTGCACAGATTATTTCATGAGAGTAAAAATTATCACAGTAGATTGAGAGATTTGAGGAGAAGGATGATTTACAGCTGAGACAATCAGAAAAAGCATAAGGGAGATAGTAGCCCCTGAGCTAGGCCTTGAAGGATATGACTTTAGTAGAGGCAGTTACATAGTTAAGTATGTGGAAAATTAGCTTCAGAGACAAGTTCTGAGTTTAGATCCAGCCTTAGACACTTAATTAGCTATGCGACCTTGTGTAGACGACTTCAGATCTGCCTCAGTTTCCTCATTTTTCAAATAGACATAATAACAATACCAACCCCCCAGAGTTGTTGAGGTGACAAAATAAGATAACACATGTAAAATGTAAACCTTAAAATGCTATATAAATGCTAGCTATTATTATTATTGTTGTTGTTTTTAAGTAGCAACGTGGGGGGGCATATAAAATTGTATAAAGATGGGAAAGAATAGAATGAAATAAGACAAAATTGATCAATCAAACTTGATTGTAGTTAAAAAGGACCACAGTATAGTAGAAAAAAAGCACTAACCTTGAAATTAGGAGAGACATGGTTAGAATTTTGGCTCTGACTCTCATTAGCTGTGTGAACATTAAAAAAAATTTCATTTCTCTAATCCTGGTGATCCTTAACTGTAAAATGAGAGAAGGATAATAATATTTGTAGTACCTATTTCCCAAGCTTGTTGTAAAGATTGAATGACATAATGTGTGAAACAGGCTTGGCAAAATTTATTTAGTTTTATAAATACTGGCAAGTGTGTGTGCCAATTAACATTACCATTATTATGATGGTCTACTGAGGAGTATAGGATTAAGTTCCTTGCCTAGGGTTGCACATCTAGTAAATATCTGAGATTAAATTTGAACTCAGAAAGACAAATCTTCCTGATTCCAGGCCAGGTATTCTATCCATTGTGCCATGATCATAGCTGTCCCACATTATCATATACTATGCTGTTTGTTCATGATGAGGATGATGAGATAAGGGTAAACTGGAATAGCCCAGCTAAGGAGTTTATATGGGGATAATTGTATATTAGGCAACGAGGAACTACAGAGATCTATGATAGCTCTGGGGATGATATCAAAAATGAACTCAATTATATCAGTCCAGGAAAAAGGTAAGAGAGTATAGAGAGAGAACAGTGAGAATGGAGAGGAGGGAATAGATGAAAGGCATACCACAGAGGCAGAATTAATAGGATTTGGCAAGTGAAATATACATGTTTTTTCAAACATGCTAAATGTTTAATGTAAATCTTAAATAAAATTTATTTCTTCCTGAGCTTTTTTTTAAAAATAAAAGTGATACTTGTAGACACTTTGTTATTACTGTTGTAAGCATAGAAGATATGGGTCCTTAATCATTTTCTCCCTTAGGGAATTTATTAAATTTCTTATGATATTTTGCTTTATGGCTTCAGTCAGAATAATCTGTCATGTCAAAAGAAATTGTGTGTCTAGCAGCATCCTATTGTGACATATTAACTATGGTAGTATTTATTTTATTTATACTTAAGTACAGCATTATGCATAATGTTTTACTGTATATACTTGTCACCAACATCTCTTATTCATTTTTCAACTTTCTACAATACCATGTCTGACTATCATTCAACTGAAGCTGTTGCCTTCAAGATTATTAATGATTATTACTAAATCCAATGGTTTGTCCTCTATACTTATCCTTCATGATCTCTCTGCAGCATTTGACATCATTGATCACTCACTCTTGACTCTTCTCTCTTAGCTTTTATGACATTGTTGTCATTGTTCTCTTCCTTTCTATCGGATTATTCTTTCTCTGTCTCTTTGTAGGTTTCATCATCTGTATCTTTGCCCCTAATAGTGGATATGTCCCAAGATTGACTCCCAGGACCTTGACTCTCTTGCTAAACCCATAAGTTCAATTATTACCTCTATGGAGATGATTTCCAAATACATATAATCAGCCCTCTTGTCTCTCCAGAGCTTTACACCTACATCACCAGTTGCCTGATATTCATCTCGATCTGAATGCCTTGAAATTATAGTGTGTGACCTGGAATTATTTGTATTTTGCCCCATAAATCATTCATACTTCCAACTTTATGGCCTCTGGAAAAAATAGTATCATCTTTTTAGTCAATCAGCTTTGCAATCTTAAAGTCATTTTTGACTCTTTCTAATATACATTCAGTTCCAAATGTTGATTCTGTTACTAAAGCTTTTCTTCCATTATTATGTGATGGACGCCTTGTGCTGTCAAGGCAACACATACTTTCTTTTCAAAGGTCTCATAAATTAATAGGGGGAAAGATATGCATATAAATAACTGTGGAAGAAAGAGATGGCAGCCAATGAATCCTGTATGGCTCAATGAGAGCTACATGATAAGGTTTTGGGGTAATCTTCAATGGAGATGCATCAAATCTTAACCATATCCCACATTTGGGTCTATTTTTCTCTCTATAGCTTTAGAATGACTGAATACATCAACCTATTACAGCATGAGTAATAAAGTGTGAAATGGACTAGAAATTGAAAGTGAATTATACTAGCCCAGTTTAGCTACTTAGCATATAATTGGGAAGTAAACATATAGTATATATAGTGAAAAATTCAAATAGCTTTCATAACTGTATGAGAATACTAATGATGATAATAACAATTGACATTGATAGAACCAATGTTCTATGAAGTTTGTCAAATGCTTTATATTCATGATCTCCTTTGAAACTCACAGCAATTGACCTGTGAGAAAGGGACTAAAGATAATAGATATCTTTTTGGCAGCAGGATTTAGGGATACTCTAAATATGTGTTACTTGAGAAAATTAATAGATTGCTGAAAACTCCATTTTACATCTGTACTTCTGCTTGGCTTGGATGTCATGGAACACTATGCCACAACATAAAATACTTTCTACACTAGTGTCTACCTGCCCTTTCTCCTTTTAACTTTCTTTCAAGAGTTGTCTTTCCCCACTCGTTTGTAAGTTCTTTGATGGCAGAAATTGCTTCTTCTTTTTAATTTGTATCCTTAGTGCTTAGTAGTGTCTGACATATAGTAGACATATTTTTCAAAAAATGAATTGAAAGAGAAGGATGAATTACATAACATTTTAAGGGCAGGATTTACCAATCTGTGTTCAACGTCATCTTGGTGTTCCATGTAATAAGGATATGAGCACTTCATTAGCTTGAGGAATTCCCAGTATGAAAATATTTTCTGTGAAGATAGATCTCAACCTTTCTGTGACTTAGATAAATCTCAGAGAGTTTCTTAGACAGTTGGTGTCACAAGTAAGATTTGAAACCAAATTTTCTTGACTACTTAATACTCTATCTACCACATCATTCTATATACTGAAGACTTCTTGATTATATGAGCTCTCTCTAAAGGTGTGAACACAAGCATTATATCAATTCCATTGAGTTAACACTAGGATTCTAACATCTCCCTTGAGTTATCACCTTGTTTCAAGTTGAGTTAACACTAGGATTCCAACAATAAATGAATGTCTGATTAGAGGTGAACCAAAAATAATATTAAGTGCCTGAATCCTATTTCTTTTAGTAGATATAATATTGGATTTAAAATCAAGAAAATATAGGTTCAAATACTGCCTTGAGCATTTATTTATTTTTTTTTGACTTAGATCAAGTTACTTAATTTATGAGTCTCAGTTTTCTCCTCTGTAAAATGGGGATAACAATAACAAAGCACTCATAATTTTTTTGTGGGACTCAAATGATCTAATAAAGCATTTCATAAACTATATTGCACTACACAGAAGTGAAAGATTATTATTATTATCAATATCATTAATGATAATTAATTTTCTCATTTTTAAAATGGAATTTAGATTGAAATGGTCCTGGGACAAGTAATTATCCTATTTTTTTTTAGAGTTAGTGTTCTGTGGATTACATCAACTTGGAAAATAATTATAATGATTGCCATTCAATTCACCTTACCACAAATATTATATAATCTTAATATATATTATATAATTTGAACATACCAGCCATTGTATCTTTATGGGATCTGTTGAATATTGGCCTATGTGGAGATTCAGATTACCATGACTAAGGAGCCAGCAGCCAATGCAATGAAATAACCAAGGAAAATCAGAATAGCAAAAGAAAGAAAATTTCCACCTACCTGCACACTGGTCAGTGTGGTATACTGGTAAGCTTTGACTACCAGGTAATTTGCTTCTAGATCTATGATGCCTAGGATCATATATTTCCACCATCTTCGCCTCAAAATTGCCAGCAAGTTTTCTTCTCCTGGATCAAAAAGAGTTAAGTAGAAATGAATTTGGAATCTATCATGCATCACACATTTGTCAAGGATTCTAATATTTTGCAGTGTTACATTTTTCTGACCACAACAAATACCTAATGGAACAAATGAAATTAAAGTGTCAGAGACTCACAATTTTAATTCAGTCTACAATCTTTCTCACAAATATCAGTTCCTTAAATTAGTTTTGGGGCCTGAGAAGGATAAGGAAGGTTACTAGTTCCCCATGGAAAATGCTTTCTCAGAAAGGAATAAAAAATTTATTACATCACCTTGTGATGGAATAAGAAGATTTATTAGAAAAGATATATATATATCTTTTCTAATAAATATATAATATATATATATGTATATATATATATATATATACATATATATATATATATATATATATATATATAATCATACTGAGTACAAAAATACAGTGAGGTCCACCATTATAATAACAAGAATTATAGAAACTAAAGTTTTTAAGGGTTAAGATCTTCCTTCTCATTTCTGTCTTGAGGTCTTTCCAATATATTAAACTGCTTCCTTTGGGTTTGAAGCTCCTTTTATGTACATGGCATGCTAAAGTGATCCTTATGGTCCTGAAGGCCTTTTTGGAATTATTACATGTTTTGAGACATGGAATGAGAAGGTAAAGCCTGCCTAGGTGCAGACCTCTGCATCATTGCCATATTAAGTACTTGGGGATAGTATGGTGCAGTGGAAAGTACTCTGGACTTGGAGTGATAAACCCTGGATTCAGGTCTTGGTCTGAATAGAACCACAGATTGGTTCATTATATTCTCACCTCATAAGTAAGAGGTCACTGACATAAATGACGATAAAAGTCACATAGCTAGAAAGTGGATTAATTAAAACTTGAACTCTAAGCCTTAGGATTTTTAGGAAAGTTTTCATGACACAATGCCATCTTCCCCCCCCTTTTTTTTTTCTTGCCTTTATTAGAACAGTCATTAGGTTGCACTACAGGTACATTCTCCCAACTATAAACACCCTCTCTTTAGTCAATAGTCAGAAGCCTAGGGCTGAAAGGGACCTCGGAGGTTCTTTCTTGATCTTATTTTACAGATGAAAAAAATTAGGAAAATCAGGTGGCTTGTCTAAAAATCATACCAGTATATCATCAAGTAACACAGCAAGTAAGCATTAGAGGTAAGATTTGAACCCAGATTCCTTTCCTACTAACAATACTCTGCCCCTGTGGTTACACATATGGTAGTAACAAATTGAGAAAGAATCTTGACTTGATCATATCTCCAGTAACACAGGAAAATGGCAGTTTAGTGGTATCATGGCAGAAAGTGACTGATCAGAAAGAGCTTTTGAATTGAGGGAAGGTTGAATGGTCAGGCATCCATATCTGTCAATTATCTCTTTTAAAATGATAGCCTTGCTTAGCAAAGGGTTACTTACAGTAAAACAAGTAAATACAATGTGTTTTTGGCAAGGGTGATTCTAAACACAATGGCTGAATAATCAATAATTATGTGACATAGTAGTCACTTTCACATCCTCACATTTTCTTCATATATTGTATATACGAATATATATATATATACAACATATATATTACATATACATGTATAGATATACATATGTATATATAATATATATGTAGTATATATATATATATATATTTATTCCTCAATTTTATTTGTGTATAATTTATTCCTCAATTATATGTTAAAATAGTTTTTAACATTTTTAAAACAATTGAGCTCCAAGTTCTATTCCTCTCTCTTTTCCCATCTCCTCTTTTTTCCCTGAGACACAAGCAATCAGATATATTATACATGTGTAATTATGTAAAACATTTCCATAGTATTCATTTTTTAATAGAAGGATCACATTAATAGAATGTCTAAAAGTTTAAAAAATGTCATGCTTCAGTCTGTAGTCAAACAATATCAGTTCATTCTCTGGAGGTGGCTAGTATGCTTCATCATTTGTCCTTTGGGATTATCTTGGATCATTGTATTGCTGAGAATAGATGTCATACACAATTGGTCATCATAAAATGTTTCTGTTACTATGTATTACATCCTCCTGGTTCTGTTCACTTCACTTTGCATCAAGTCTTTTCAGGTTTTTCTGAGAACATCCTCCTTGTCATTTTTTTTTTTACAGTACAACAATATTCCATTATAATAATATACCATAGCTCGTTTAGCCATTCCCCAGTTATGTTCTCATATTTTGGATGGAGACAGCACACTTGCCAGGCAAATGGATTTGTTCAATAGATCAAGTTCAGGAGGTCCTTATCCATGATTGATTTGTTTCATAGCCAACTTTAGGATGATGTCTACCCAAGGCATGGTGAAAAAGATGAAATAAAATAAAATCTATCTTGATCTGTGACTAAATTAAATATTTTTCTTGGTTTCAAGTTTGGTGAGCGAGAACAATGGATAAATCAATTCATATCAAAGGAAGAACTCAATAGAATTTTTCACATGTTCAAATCCAATTTTTCTTTAATTTAATAAGTATGTTTTGCATGTATACTGTATGCAATATGTAGAGAACAGCTCTGAGATTTGAGAACATTTGTTTTTATCTTATTGTGAACTCAAGTCTGGTCAAAATAAAATAAAACAAGAATAAGAAATCTTTAAAATTCCATATATTTGGAAAATTTCTATAGTTCAGAGAAAATTTAGAAATGCTTGTCCCTTGGAGAGTTTTAAAGGATGATTTATGGATTTAGATATTATCATCTTCAATGCATAATAGTTTAGATACAAAAACAATTTAGATACAAAAAGTAGTATAATTCTTTACTCATAAGTGATTAATAAATATGTCAATGCTTAGCTTTTATTAGTTGAGTGTAGTGATTGAAATCTGACAATGACTAAAGATTTATCAGCTCCATCATCTTTCTTCTTCCTCTACTCCAAACCCCTTCAGAGAGAGGATTTCTAGTCATTACTCTTTAGCATATGAGATTAATTTGGCAGTCACAGAGAATAATGTCCAGCAGGGATCATAGTGTAGTTACAGCATAAAAAGTAGAGGACTGCAAGTGGAGAGGGAGATGGAAAATAAAAAAGTGAGAGAAAGATACAGATCTCTGGAGTTCTGACATCATAAGAACATATTGGTGGCTCTGAAACATTAGAAACATACACTATTCTTTCCACATGTGTACCCTGTCCACATATACTCCCTACATGTTTGCCCTTTCATTAATGTACTCTGGCTATACATATTTCCTATGTGTGATTTCTAAGCATATCTACTATGCCCAGTGATGGTGTGTGAATTTATTGGAGAATGTGACCAAGGTTTATGAGACAATTGGAACAATACTAATTCCCTTCATAAGCTATTTTATTGAATATATTTCTTTTGAACAAATTATATTTTTGACTAACTAGTAAAAATAAACACTTTGGGGAATATAGCTTTGAATGAATACAAATCTACAGAATACCTTTTGGGTCTAACATTTGGAGCTTTCATTTTAGATTTATTTATTTAACATATAGCACTAGGTTTTAGAAAATACTTGAACACATATGAAAAGATGAACAGAGAAAATAAAATAAATCAATGGTCTATTAAATATAAAACCTGAAGGTAAAAAAGGTGTCCATTATAAAATTTCCATTAGCCTGATTAATTCATGCAATAAACAGAATATAAAGTTAGCTATGCCAAGAATACTTTGATTATATCCCAATAGACAATGCGCAAATTATGCTTCTACAATGTTCTCAAGCTCCTGTCAATCAATGGAAACATTATATAGACCCAAAGGAATGATTAATTTCCCTTAGTGTTCTACTAAAGATGGAGCTTGCAGAGTGTGAAAAGCCCAAACACATGTTCTTGCATTCCTTTTTCAGTTGAAGCACCTGAAATATATAATGCACTCAAGTTATAGTACAAACCTGGGAGGTGAGAGAATATCTTTTATTGTAAGGAGTGGGTTTTTTTAAGTGCCACCTGAGAACTTAGCTGTATGGTTCCCACTAACATGGAAACATACTGGGTTATTAACGCCTTCCTAGGCATATTTAAAATGCATCCCTAAGAGCTGCAATGCTAGAATGCTTCTATAGCAACATATAATGAAATTACCAAAAATCCCAGTATAATTGTGGAGAACTTTCTAAAATTTTAAAAGGGGAGAAAAGGAATTTTTTTCTTTGAGAAAAGATGAAAGCAGAAGTAATCAAATCCAAAAATGGAAGATTAAGGTTTTAAGTTAGGATTTTAAAGACCCTAATTTTTAAAAGGGGAAGTAAAATACTTATTCATTAAAAAATTTCATATATTAATTCATTTGAAAATATGTATGTAACACCCTCTATGTAAGACATTATGCTGGATACTGCGGGAGAAAGACTGACATCTCTGTCCACAAGGAAAATAAGGAAAATAAGAAAAGATCACTACACAAATAAATAGATTATGTAGAGGAATGTAATAAGTACAGTAAAAGGTTATAGACAAAGAGCCAAGGAGAGAGACCACATATAACTAGTGGGTTAAGGAAAATTTCATTGAGAAAGTGGGCACTTGAGCAATTTTTTAAAAAAAGGTAGCACTTGAATCAATGAATCAATAAACATTTATTAATCAGCCCTAATATGTCAGATACTATATAGACACTAAGGATATAAAAACAACAACAAAAAAAAGGAAAAAAAGTTTTTGTCCTTGAAAATCATATATTCTACAGCGGGAGATAATGTGTGAGATCAGTATAATTGTAACTTTATATAAAATAAATACAAGCTAATTTTAGAAGGAAGTAAAAGAAAGATTCTGTTAGAGAAGGCAATACCCGATTTGAGTTTTAAAGATAACCTGAGATCCTAAGAGGTTGAGATGAAGGGGGAATGCATTTCAGAGAAGTGAAGATGATATGGAGACAGAAGATTGAGTGTCAAGTATCAGGAGCAGCAAGGTAGTCAGTTTGGCTGGTTCATAGAGTAAAGAGAAAGAATGTATAATTAGGCTGGAAAGTTAAGTGACAACCAGGTTGGGGATGCCAGAGCAAAGTGTTTATATTTTTTTGACAGAAGAGTTGGATTTTAACAGATGGAATTGGGTGGGGAGAGTATTCCAAATGTAGAGAAAACATGAGCACAAGTAGGAAAGAATAAGAGATTGAGATCTTGTTGGGGAAGAGTAAATTATTCAGTTTTTCTATATTTGAGAATTCAGACATAGGAGTGTAAGAAACAGACCTAGTCAAATAGGCTGAGCCTGAGCATCAAGTATATAGGAAACCAGTCTAAAGAGTTTGGATTTAATTTTGTAGATATTGAGAGCCATTGAAGGTTTTTTCACTAGGATAGTAGTAGTAGAAAAGGAATGGAAGGGATAAACTAGGAAATCATTACAAAAGACAAAATAGAGAGGGCTAGAAAAATGCAATAAATTGTGACTTAAAAACATTTGGTTTTGTAAGAGCAGAATTTTGCCACATGAAATGCAATGATTATTCAAAACAGTGACAAATTGTTAACAGTTTCAACTATAGGACTTATATTTTATTGTGATATCTTTCTGATGAGTAATAAAGCCACTGATAGACTTTTGTATGAGGAGACAGGCTAAATTCCACATGTTTTGCTAAGGCAGAAACTCTAAGCTCTGTTACTATATTTGTTCAAATACATGGTATAGATGAGGTGGGATAGTGTATTGTGTGTGTGTGTGTGTGTGTGTGTGTGTGTGTGTGTGTGTGTTGGAAGATAGAATTTTATGCTTTAAATTATAAAGAGAATTTCCTATTAGTTTTAAGACTTGGTATTATTTTTTGTTAAAACAAAATATGAATGGTATGACTGAATGAAAAAGAAATACCATTATAGGATTTCTTTTGCTGTGAAGTTTTTTGAAAGTTTATTGGATATATTGTTATATGCTATATTATTAATGAAAATACTAACAATCTTAGTATCTGATATAGTGCCATTTATTCAGTGAATATCCAGTAAATCTCTGTCAAATAAGGAAGAAAAAAGGAGGGATTTTTTTTTAACACTAATGCTGAAACAATCCACATTCCATTCAAAATCATGGGTCAAAGTCATGACACTGACTCATACTGTTCTTGTTAATATTTTGAGGTCACCAGGGGTTGCCTGAATAAAGAATGAGACTACTGCAAGAGTGTTTTAGCCAAGGTGCCCTCAGCTAATGGAACAAGGAGTCCAATTATTCCTCTGGCCACATTTTCATTGAGGACTCTTGTTTATAAAGTGATCTTTCGTATTTATGCCAAATTTGTGCATAACTAGAGGAAAGCACATGCTTCACTTATAGCCACCAATGAGAGAAAGGCACCATGCAAGTCCGCAGAGGTGCCTAGTTTCAATAGACACTTTCATTCATTAGGCCATTTGTATTTTGAAGGAAATCATTATATATTAAGGGATAACTCTGAGAAGGATGATTGATGATGGAATAGACTTGGGATTTCAAATTTTCCAAAAAAAAAAAAAAAGAAAATTCACATTGGTATTATATATATATGAGGGAAATGATTCTCAGTCTCTCTCTCTCTCTCTCTCTGTTTCCTTGTCTGTCTTTTTCTTTCCACCACTAACTAGAAAGAGAATGAGAAAGTTAAGTCAATAAAAAAAGATCAATTTGATTAACTTAAAATAAAGAATGGAATGCTGTGGAGTTTAAATAATGAAAAACAAACAAAGTTTGGGGATATATTCAAGGATTCTTAATAGCATAATGGAGGGGATGTTCATTTAGTTGAAAAAATAAGTCATACCAGAACATAGGGTATTTTTTTTAAAATGTGCTTTTTGATTTTGATTTTGAGTTGTTCCTGTGAGACTCAGGGGTCCTCAAACTTTTTAAATAGGGGGTCAGTTCACTGTCCCTCAGACTGCTGGAGGGCTGGACTACAGCAAAAACAAAAACTTTGTTTTGTGGGTCTTTAAATAAACTTCATAGCCCTGGGTGAGAGGGATAAACGTCCTCAGCTGCCGCATCTGGCCCGCAGGCCGTAGTTTAAGGACTCCTGGACGCTTTATAGAAAAATCCTGTTTAAAAGGGTATCTTAGAAGTAAAATAATAAAAAAAGACAAAATCTAATTTTAAACTCTCAAATGGTATAAAATCCAACAAATATCAGGTATCAGGACTTTTCCAAGCAATTGTAGGAATTCCGCCTTTTATGAATATGTAGAGATGTAAATGGGATAAGGATAGGGGATAAGGGGAGGAAAGTTCACCTCAGAGGAACTAAAGGATATGCAAATGAACTTCAGGGATATTGGAAAAGGGAGAAGAAAAAGGGCTGGAAATGTGTTACACAGATTCTGGAGAAAGAACTGAGTAGGAAAAGGAGACTGATGGATAAGTCTGACGATGGTCAATGGAACTGCCAGTGATAGGATGGGCAAGGGAAGAAGTAGTCCCTAGAAGGTGCAGTAGATAGCTGTTAAACATTCTGCCCTAAGGCAAAGACATAGCTGTCCTGTCCTAGTTCTGGGGAAACCTGAAACTACAGCTTGTTGCTTTGGCAACGACCAATGCCTTCTGCTTTTAGTCAGTGATAAAAGCTTTTTGAAAGCAATCTTGAAATGAAATGAACCTATTGGCATGTATTCTGAATTCTGGACACTAAAAAATTTCCTTATCTATTTCTTTGGTGTTTCCTTTATTTCCTTTCTCACCCACTAAATGTCAGTAGCTAAGGATCAAAGACATTAAGTTCTCAATATGCGGTACCAAGTTTTCTGCAAGGTATTTGAAACCTTGATCACAAATTTCATAGATGTGAACTGAATAACACAAGTAAGGTAGATTCAGAAGTAGTTGAATGAGTGAATCCAAAGTGTGCTGCTTAATGGAGTGATGTCAGCTGGAAGAAATATCTCCAGTAGAGTGCCACAAGGACCTATCATTTAATGCTCAATTTTACCAAAGACTTGGGAAATGACATAGATGACAGGAAACTCAGAGAGACAATCAGCTTATTGGATGTCAGAATCAGGATCCCACAAGATCTTAAAGGCTAAAATAAACAAATCTAACAAGATTAAATATAATGGGGATAATTGTAAAGTTCTATATTTTGGCTCAAAAAGTGGATTGTACAAGTACAGTGTAGGAGCCAAATTGCTTTGACAATGATTCATAGTAAAAAGGTCTGGGGATTTTCAAAGACCTTTGATATGATTCCAATAGTGCAATATGGCAGCTGTCCAAATAAATGCCATCTAAGATTGACAGAAAGAATAATATTCAGCAAGAGGGATTGAACATAGCCCTACCATACTCTGCCCTGGTTAGATTATACATAGAGTATTGTGTTACTTCTGGAAATCACATTTTAGGAAGTACAACAAAACTCTAAAGCATGTAAAGAGAAAGATAACCAGATTTAAAACCATTCCCTATGAGGATTAACTAAAGGAACCGTGGATATTTAGCAGAAAGAAGACTTGAGACAATGGATTCTCTTCAGGCTGGTGAAGGGGCTGCTCTTATTTGAAAGATGGACTTGCCACCTTGCTCCCCAGAGTGAACTAAAAATAGTAAATGCAAATTTAAAAGGGGTAGATTTAATGTGCTACAATGAAGAAGTTTCCTAACAATTAGGCAGGCCAAAAGTGGAATAGACTGCCTCAAGAGGAAGCAAGTTCTCCATCACTGAGAATTAACAAGGGTGAAGTTGGCCAACCCTATTCTAGCTAGATCACAAAAATGGGAAAAAATTAGTACTTTGGGTGGTACTGCTTTTAGCAAGCATTCATGCTAAAAAATTTAGTCATTTGTAAATATCTGCTAGTACCTAAAACAACTTTTTTGTGCCTACACCAACTTTTTAAAAGTCATTTTCGAGTGTGTATGTAAGGGTTATCTTTCCCATCCCATTGCTAAACATTTCAGTTCTAATTAAATGTGTTACTTTAAAATATATTTGTCCTGTCTTTTTTCTACTAAGGTAGATTCTGAGTTCAGTTGAATTTATAGATTTCTTTCTCCCTACCACATTGCCTTCCAACAAGGATCAGGGTCTTGAGATCATCTCAAGTATTCATGTTGAAAAGTATTCATGAAAAAAGTATTCATGTGGCCAGAATGAGGCCAGAGTTGAAAGCAATGTGGCGTATATATAATCAAAGCTTGTAACAGGAAAGTTTACTTGAAATATTAAATAGCTATTAAATATGACAGTATTCTTATATCTAGCACTGTATATTATGTTCAAAATATCTATTTATTGAAATATAGGAAAACACAGGATTATTTACACAGTTTAAAACACACCTGAATAATACTAATTCTAGACAAGATATCATAAAAATATGATAGTTATTCTATCCAATTTCCCTTGTAACAGTATTTGAAATATGGTAAATGCTTAATAATGTTATTTCCTATGAGAAACAATATGGTATAAGTAAAGTATTGGACTTTACTAAGTAAAGTATAGAGAGATTTGGGTTCAAGTACTGGACCAAATCCCATACCAACTAGTTACTGATCTTTCTCAATTTGTTAAAAGTGGCAATTCATTTTAGGGCACTGAGTTTTCTCAACAGTTTTCTCCACAATTGCTTTGGACTAAATTATATTTGTATGTATGTATATATGCATAATATGGATTTTGAAAGATGCAATGTGATATAAATTAATGAATATATATATTACATATGAATATACATATCAATTCATTTATATATATCATATGTACAATATATCTAAATCTGTTTTGAAAAAGTCAGGGGCACAGAGAATTGAAAATTGGACTTGGAACCTATTGAAAGCCCTGGATTTGAATCCCACTTCTGATATTTATTATCTGTGTGACCCTGCAAATCATTCAGCTTCTTCTATTTAACATTTAAAATCTTCTAAATCTCATCTACTAAATTTTAAATGGATCATGATCTGCATTGATGTCTCACATGAATTCAGGTATTGTATTAAGATACTGTTGTCCATAGTCTTCAGTACCTTGATAAGTCTTGTTATTTGCTTAGAGATAAGGAGCTATGTTTTTGGTAGAGTTTGATTCTTTAAAACAAAGTTGTGAGTCAGAGTTCACCGGCAGTTTTCTGAAAGATGAAAAGCAAGGATAGGAGAAGGGCATGTGATTCTTACCAGTTGGAAAGCAGTGTCAGAACATATCAGGGGAAGGAAAATTGGTACCTAAAGGAGAAAAAGCAGAGCTAATGCTGCTGTGGAAATGTGCCCATCTAAAAAGGAATTCTAATTGTGGGGTTCTGTTAGTCATTAATTTTAAGCCAAATACACCTGGAAAATGGTGAATGTGGAGGGCTTAATTGCACACAAGGCAAATGACTTAATAGTGGGTTTATTTCACTGCTTCTAGGTGGATAGTCCTTGTAGGATGAGAAAGAAGTAAATTATTCTAGCTTAAAATGTGAAACCTTTAAGCCACAGGGCCTCTCGTGAGCTACGAACATTAATAATCACAGTGATTTGACAAGAAACATTTCTTAACTTCTGAACCTATAAGCTTCACATTAAAGACTCTTCTTTAACACAAACTCAGTCAGCTGAAACCTGTGAAAATTATCTTCCTTTTCTGGATTTCTGTATGCTATCCCCTTGTCAGGAGGTGAATGTGTACAATTTGATATAACAGCCTTTTGTGCTCCAGAGCATTTCAAGTGCTCATAGTTCCGATGTGAAATTAATCTAATTATTGTGCCTCCCAAGGCAGAAAGCAACCTCAGTCCCACTGTCCCTTCAAGTCAATACACATTTATTAGCTGCCTACAATGTATAAGGCCCATGTGCTAGGTGTCAGCTGGATAACTGATGATAAATATTTCCCAATTGTATAAACGTGAATGAGAAAGACCATGGTTCTTTAGGATAACTAAAATCCTGTGTAGGAAAATGGGATTTCAGTTGTTAAAGGCTTTATTTGGGCCCTGAACATCCTCCCTAATAGAAAGGATATTACAGGACACCTCTTACCAAAAATATTTCTTGAGATTGCAACTACTCACTTAGGGTGATTTTCAGTGCTTCGTGCTTTGTTCAAAAAACTCATTTGATCTTCTTGGAAAGAATAAAGGCATAAAAGAATGGTTCTATTTACAAGTATAAGGCAGACACCATCAATAACAGCCTTAAAGAATCTTTGCAATCTACAATGCTTAAAAAATTTTATATCTTTATATGATTCCACTTTTAAAAGATGTTCCTGTCCAATATATTTAGTTGTTTCAGGATATCCTTTGCAAATATTTAGGGATGCCTAAAGTATTATAGAAGAACTCATATTCTGATAAAAATATTTTAAACTAGCAACTGGAAAAATGAAGAGAGAGAAATCAAGAAAGGTGGAGAGAGAGGGGGGGGAAAGGAGGGAGAAAGGGAAGAGGGAGAGAAAGAGAGAGAGAAGGATCTTTTAAGCTCATTTTTTGGTTTAAATTGATTGACTAATCGACAAATCAATCAAGTGGTTTTTTAAGGGCCTACTATGTGCCAGGAGCTGTTCTAGGCAGGACTGTGGAAAGATAAGGAGACAGATGATGAAATGCTGACTTTGGGTGATGGGGAGGAATGTAAAATTAATCTAGAAAGGTAGGGTAGAATTAGATTGGGATAGCTCTACACATTAGACTGGATAGTTAACACATTTTGTCCTATAGGAAATATAGAGCCCCTGATTTTTTTGATCTCAAAATGATAGAGTGTCTTAAGAATATGGTTTTGACATCTACCATCATCATCAATAACAACAAGAATTTATTAAGCATTTATTATATATCAAAGACTATGCTAAACACTGGAGATTTAAAAAAATCCAAAACAAAAATAAAAACTGCTCACTGAATTTAAAGAGCTGCCAATTTAATGGTAGATACAGTATGAAAATTACTATGAAAATAAAAGACAAATAGTGAGCAGATAGGAGGCATTAAAAGGGAAGGCAGGAAAGGTAGATTGAATTCAAATCCAGATTCTGTAGGGCATTGAATATCAGGTTATCTAGTTTGGATTTTATTTGGTAGACAATGGGAAGCTTTTTAAATAGAGATTTTTTTGTAGGCTCCACCTAAATATTTTGTATACATGGCCTTGAAAAGGCTGATTCAATATTAGGAAAACTATAAGCACAATTAACCACATCAATAATAAGAACAACAAAATCATATAACTATAAATGCAGAAAAAATTTTTCAGTAAAAAAGCTCATTCCTTTAAAAACACTAGAAAGTATAAAAGTAAATAGAACTTTTCTTAATATAATAATTTATTTAAAACTAAGAGTTAGTATTATCTTTAATGGGGATAAATTAGAAGTTTTCTCAATAAGATGTGAATTAAGAATAGCCATTATTATCACTATTATTTAATATTTTAGAAATACTAACTATATCAATAAGACAAAAAATAAATTGAAGAAATAAGAATAAGCAATGAGGAAACAAAACTATCACTCTTTTGTAGGCAATATGGTAGTATATTTAGAGACTCAATTGAAACAACAACTTTAGTAAAGTTACAGGATATAAAGTAAATCACAAACCATCAGCATTTCTACATATTACCAATAAAACAGAATAGGAAAAGATAGAGAAATTCTATTTCAAATAATTTCAGATATTGTAAAATACTAGGGAGTCTATCTGCTAAGACAAACTGAGAAACTATGTAAACGATTACAAAATGCTTTTCACACAAATAAAGAGAGATCTAAATAAGTGGGAAAAAGTTAATAGGCTGAGCCAATATAATAAAAGGATAATTTTAAAATATTAAGCTACTTATAGCAACTCATTTTGTGGTGGCAAAGAAGTGGAAATTGTGAGGATGCCCATCAATTGGGGAATGTCTGAACAAGTTGAGGAATATGATTGTGATAGAATACTAATGTGCTATAGGAAATGAGCTCGATGATCTTGGAAAAACATGGATAAACTTGCATGAAATAATGAAGAATGAGATGGGTAGAATCAGGAGAATGTTGTATATAATAATAATAATATTGTTTTAAGAACTACTTTGAGTGACTAAGTCATTTTAACTATTCTAAATATCCAAATTAACTATAAAGGATATATGAAGGAAAATACTATCATTATCTAGAGAAAGAATTGATAAATAGAAGCACGTATAAAATGGTTTTTTCCTTCTCTGTCTCTCATATACACAAATACACACATATACTAATTGTGGCTATCTGTAGGATGAATAGAGGGAAAGGAATAAAAAAGGGGGAAAGTTATATAACTTCATCATATATTTAAAAGGAACAAGTCACATATAACAGATTTGCAGTTTTGTGTATAATCATTTTTCTTTTCTATTTACTGTCATGTAAATACTTATTTTGTTTCTTCAGTTCAGAAAATAAATAACATTTTTAAAAATGATAATTCAACTTAAATTAATCTACTTATTCAGTAGCATACCAATTAAATCACCAAAAATTGTTTTATCAAGCTAGAAAAAAATAATAAAATTCATTTGAAGAACAAAAGCTCAAGAATATAAAGGGGATCAGTGAAAAAAAAAATAGGAAAAAAAGGTGGCCTAATAGTACCAGATTTGAAAGAAAGGGGTAATTAACAGCATAATCTAATAGTTACTAAGAAATAAAGTGGTAATGACCATAATAATTTAATGTTTGATAAATGTGAAAATTCAAGCTTTTGGGGTAAGAACTCAGAATTATTTTTAAAAATTACATATCAAAAGTAAATTAGGGGAGCATGAAAACATTTACACTTGTCAGATTCAAGGATAGGAAAGAGTTTATGAAAAATGAGAGACAGGATCATTGGAAGTAAAATGGATCATGATTACATGAAATTTAAAAAGTTTTACACAAACAAAATTAATGCAGCCAAAGGAAAACAAGAAATGGTGGTGGAGCACATTTTACAGCAAGTTTCTCTGATTAAAGCATTACTTCTAAATACATAGGGAATTGAGTCAAATTTCTAAAAATGTGAACTAATTGATAAATGGTCAAAGATACCATTTTTTGGCAGTTTTTTGAAGAAGAAATCAAAGCTATCAACAGTTATATTAAAAACATTCTAATTCGTTACTGATTAGAGAAATGCAAGTTTAAACAACGTTGAGATATCATCTCGCACATATCAAAGATTGGCTAACATTAGCCAATTAGAAAAGGGAAAGGACAAATGCTAGAAGTAATATGGAAAAATAGGGACATTGATGCACTATTGGTAGAATGTGAACTAGTCTCACCATTCTAAAGAACAATTGGATTTATTCCAGCAATTACATTACTAGGTCTGTATTCCAAAGAGATAAAAGAAAAGGGAAAAGGAACTCTTCATTTCTCAGTATGGAGGCTTCAGCCTATTCAATGGAAGATTTAGGTTCACTCATTCTTGCTACCATTCTTTGCTGGGAACTGACAGTAAGAGAAACAGAATGGCTTTCATTTAATTTAGAGAATGCTCTGGTTTTTCTTGAATTTATACTATCTTGGCTTTGTTACTTCTACCTGCATGACCTTGGAATTTCAGTTTTCTCATCTGTAAATGAAGATCCTGGATTAGGAGGACTCCAAGATGCTTTACAATTCTAAATCTAA